>NW_027397096.1:4353107-4511358 GCF_003265705.2 Callorhinus ursinus | reverse complement strand
AGAATTCCCCTGGGAAGCCGTCTGGCCCTGGGCTTTTGTTTCTTGGGAGATTTTTGATGACTGTTTCAATTTCCTTAGTGGTTATAGGTCTGTTCAGGTTTTCTATTTCTTCCTGGTTCAATTTTGGTAGTTGATACATCTCTAGGAATGCACCCATTTCTTCCAGGTTATCTAATTTGCTGGCATAGAGTTGCTCATAATATGTTCTTATAATTGTTTGTATTTCTTTGGTGTTGGTTGTGATCTCTCCTCTTTCATTCATGATTTTGTTGATTTGGGTCATTTCTCTTTTCTTTTTGATCAGTCTGGCCAGGGGTTTATCAATCTTGTTAATTCTTTCAAAGAACCAGCTCCTAGTTTCGTTGATCTGTTCTACTGTTCTTTTGGTTTCTAGTTCATTGATTTCTGCTCTGATCTTTATGATTTCTCTTCTCCTGCTGGGTTTAGGCTTTATTTGCTGTTCTTTCTCCAGCTCCTTTAGGTGTAGGGTTAGGTTGTGTATTTGAGACCTTTCTTGTTTCTTGAGAAAGGCTTGTATTGCTGTATACTTTCCTCTTAGGACTGCCTTTGCTGCATCCCAAAGATTTTTGAACAGTTGTGTTTTCCTTTTCATTGGTTTCCATGAATTTTTTAAATTCTTCTTTAATTTCCTGGTTGACCCATTCATTCTTTAGTAGGATGCTCTTCAGCCTCCATGTATTTGAGTTCTTTCTGACTTTCCTCTTGTGATTGAATTCTAGTTTCAAAGCATGGTGGTCTGAAAATATGCAGGGAATGATCCCAGTCTTTTGGTACCAGTTGAGACCTGATTTGTGACCTAGGAAGTGATCTGTTTTGGAGAATGTTCCATGGGCACTAGAGAAGAATGTGTATTCTGTTGCTTTGGGATGGAATGTTTTGTATATATCCGTGAAGTCCGTTTGGTCCAGTGTGTCATTTAAAGTCTTTATTTCTTTGTTGATCTTTTGCTTAGATGATCTGTCCATTTCAGTGAGGGGGGTGTGTTAAAGTCCCCCAATATTATTGTATTGTTGTTGATGTGTTTCTTTACTTTTGTTATTAATTGGCTTATATAATTGGCTGCTCCCATGTTAGGGGCATAAATATTTACAATTGTTAGATCTTCTTGTTGGATAGACCCTTTAAGTAGGATATAGTGTCCTTCCTCATCTCTTATTACAGTCTTTGGTTTAATATCTAATTTGTCTGATATAAGGATTGCCACCCCAGCTTTCTTTTGGTGTCCATTAGCATGGTAAATGGTTTTCCACCCCCTCACTTTCAATGTGGGGGTGTCTTTGGGTCTAAAATGAGTCTCTCGCAGACAGCATATCGATGGGTCTTGTTTTTTTATCCAGTCTGATAGCCTGTGTCTTTTGATTGGGGCATTTAGCCCATTCAGGGTAACTATTGAAAGTTACTAATTTAGTGCCTGTGTATTGCCTGTAAAGTGACTTACTGTATATTGTCTGTGTTCCTTTCTGGTCTATATAACTTTTAGGCTCTCTCTTTGCTTAGAGGAACCCTTTCAATATTTCTTGTAGGGCTGGTTTCGTGTTTGCAAATTCCTTTAGGTTTTGTTTGTCCTGGAAGATTTTTTTCTCTCTTTCTATTTTCAATGACAGCCTAGCTGGATATAGTATTCTTGGCTGCATATTTTTCTCATTTACTGCCCTGAATATATCATACCAGTCCTTTCTGGCCTGCCAGGTCTCTGTGGATAGGTCTATTGCCAGTCTAATGTTTCTACCATTGTAGGTTGCAGACCTCTTGTCTCAAGCTGCTTTCAGGATTTTTTCTTTGTCTCTGAGACTCATAAGTTTTACTATTAGATGTCGGGTTGTTGACCTATTTTCATTGATTTTGAGAGGGGTTCTCTGTGCCTCCTGGATTTTGATGCCTGTTTCCTTCCCCAAATTAGGGAGGTTCTCTGCTATAATTTGCTCCAATATACCTTCTGCCCCCCCCCTTCTTCTGGGATCCCAATTATTCTGATGTTGTTTCATCTTATGGTATCACTCATCTCTCAAATTCTGCCCTGGTGATCCAGTATTTGTTTATCTCTCTTTTTCTCAGCTTCTTTATTTTCCATCACTTGGTCTTCTGTATCACTGATTCTCTCTTCTGCCTCATTTATCCTAGTAGTTAGAGCCTCCATTTTTTATTGCACCTCATTAGTAGCCTTTTTGATTTTGATTTCGACTTGGTTCGATTTTAGTTGTTTTATTTCTCCAGAAAGGGTTTCTCTAATAATGTCCAAGCTTTTTTCAAGCCCAGCTAGTATTTTTAAAATCATCATTCTGAACTCTAGTTCCAACATCTTACTAATGTCCGTATTGATTAGGTCCCTGGTCATCGGTACTGCCTCTTGTTCTTTTTGTTGAGGTGATCTTTTTCGTCTTGTCATTTTGTCCAGAGAATAGATGAATGAGAGAACAAAAATGCTAACAGGGTAATAACATCCCCAGGAAATATACACCAAATAAATCAGAAAAGACCTGAAACCAGGGGGAAAGAAAGGGAAAGAAAGAAAAAAGAAGAAAAAGAAAACAGAATATGATCACATATGATCAGGCTGGTGCATAGATCAGTGCCACACACTAGATTTGGGGCGTATTTTGGTCTTTTAGAAGACTATGCCTCTCAAAATTTTAAAGAAAGAAAAATTTATATATGTACAAAAATAAAGGTTAATACGATGGGAAGGAATATGACTGTAAACATGAAAATTATAAAAGATTTGACAAAAGGAATTGATAAGTTGATTGAAAAAAGAACGAAGAGGATTTTTTTTAAAAAAAGGGAGAGAATGTGATCAGGCAGGAGACTAGAACAAAGCCAAACACTAGAGATTTAGGATATATTTTGATCTGTTAGAAGAAACTGTATCCCAAATTTTAAAGAGAGAACAACTTAAATATATATACCAAAAATAAGGGTAACTACTGTGAAGGGATAGAATATGACTCTAAAAATGAAAAATAAAGATTTTTTTTTTTAAAAGTTTTGATAAGATGTTGGTTCAAAAAGGGAAAAAAGAAAAATTAAAAAAAAAGTTAAAAAACATTAACTTTGAAAGACTAAAGAATCATGGGAAAAAAGCCATGAATTCTATGTGCTGTATTCCCCTAGTACTGGAGTTCTGCCGTTCTCATTGATTGGTAAATTTGGTCTTGGCTGACTGTTCTTGCTGAGGGGCCTGTTGCCTGGTTCCCAAATGTCTTTGCTGGAGGCGGTATTACCCCACCCTTCCCGGTCTGGTGTAAGTAATTTGCTCCGGTTTGCTCTCGGGAGCTTTTGTTCCCTGC
This sequence comes from Callorhinus ursinus, assembly GCF_003265705.2. Taxonomy (NCBI): domain Eukaryota; kingdom Metazoa; phylum Chordata; class Mammalia; order Carnivora; family Otariidae; genus Callorhinus; species Callorhinus ursinus. Next base: position 4,508,050 of record NW_027397096.1, on the reverse strand, counting down.
AAGCTTTCTGTACAGCTTTGGAGGACGAGAATGAAAATGGCAGCCTCCCAATCTCCACCCCGCAGGAGCCAAGAACTCGGGGCCCCACTCCTCAGTGAGCCCCCAGAGAAAAGCAGTCTCCCCGGTCTCCAACCGCACTCCGTGCTCACCCGGCCTGTGACCAAGCGTTTCTATCTCTGGCACCCAACTCGGTGTGGAGTCTCCAAACCCAGCAGATCCCTGCGGTGCGCTCCCGTGCCGCTCCTCCAGGGGGAGGAAGGGGAGTCTCCCTGGATCCCTGCTGGAAGAGCAGTGGCCCGACTGTGCCGCAGATCATGGTTTATGGCAACCCTGAGCTGCACGCCCACTCCTCGGCTCTGTCTCTGCAGCCGGCTTCCCTGCTCCGATACCTGGGAGCTCTGTTGCACTCAGGCACTCCCGATCTTACTGTGACCCCCGAGGGTCCTGAGACCACACTGTCCCAGAGAGGGTTTCACCCCCTGCTTAGCCACTGGAGCGACGTCCCTCAGCAGAGCTGACTTCTCTAAGTTCCGATTTTTTGCTCAGCAGCTCTATCACTTGCCAGAAGCGGCTTACAGAGGCCCCCTTCCCTGCCATCTATCTTCCCAACTATCGCCTCGGATTCACTTCTCCGCACATCCTACCTTCCAGAAAGTGGTCGCTTTTCTGTTCAGAGAGTTGTTGCTATTCTTTTCTTTGATCTCCTGTTGAGTTCATAGGTGTTCAGAATGGTTTGATCCCTATGTAGCTGAATTCCTGGACCAGATGAAATCCAGGTCTTCTACTCCTCCGCCATCTTGCTCCTCTCCCCTCATCTCTTTATTTTTTTAATCCTCTTTTAGTTTTTAGTTTTTTTCTCCTTGATTGTTCTAATAGTATGCATCTTAACTTCTGAACAGTCTATTTCGGATTAATACTATCTTAATTTTCATAAAATTCAGTAATTTTGCTCTAATATAGCTCAATTTCCTTACCCCTTTGTGTTTTTATTGTTATATATGTTACATGACATATATAATATATACATACATTTAGACAATGTAGTATATTAAAATATTTATAAATATGTATAATTTATATATGTTATAAACCCAACAATATATTCTTCTAGCCTACAAGAGATTTATTTCAGACCTAAAGAGACATGCAGACTGGAAGTGAAGGCATGGAGAATCGTTTATCATGCAAATAGAAGTGAAAAGAAAGCCAGAGTAACAATACTTATATCAGACAAAATAGACTCAGGTTTTTTTTTAGATTTTATTTATTCATTTGACAGAGAGCACAAGCAGGGGGAGCGAGAGGCAGAGGGAGAGGGAGAAGCAGGCTCCCTCATGAGCAGGGAGCCTGATGTAGGGCTCGATCCCAAGACCCTGGGATCATGACTTGAGCCGAAGGCAGATACTATCCACCCAGGCACCCCAGAGAAAATAGACTATTTTTTTAAAAAGATTTTATTTATTTACTAGAGAGAGAGAGAGAGAGACAGATAGTGAAAGAGAGCAGGAGCTGGGAGGAGGGAGAAGCAGGCTCCCTACAGAGCAGGGAGCCTGATGGAGACTCAATCCCAGGACCCCGGGGTCATGGCCTGAGCCGAAGGCAAACGTTTAGCCACTGAGCTGCCCAGGTGCCCCCAAAATAGACTTTAAAACAAAGGCTGTAATAATGGATAAAGAAAGATATTATATAATCATAAATGGTACAATCCAGCAAGAAGATCTAACAATTGTAAATATTCACCCAACATGGGAGCATCCAGATATATAAAGCAGTTAATAACAAACAGGAAATATTTGAAGTAATACAATAGTAGTAGGGGACTTTAACATCTATTTACATCAGTGGATAGATCATCCAAGCAGAAAATCAACAAGGAGACAGTGGCTTTTAATGACACATTGGACCAGATGGATCTAACAGATATATTCAGAACAGTCATCCTAAAACAGCAGAATACACATTCTTTTCAAGCAGACATGGAACATTCTCCAGAATAGATCATATGTTAAGCCACAAAATAAGTCTCAACAAATTCAAAAAGACTGAAGTCATATCATGCATCTTTTCTGATGCATGTTTCTATGAAACTAGAAATCAACTGCAAGAAAAATACCCGGAAAGCAGAAAAATACACGGAAAAACCTGGAAATACACAAACGTTAAATAACATACTACTAAACAATGGCTGGGTCAACCAAGAAATCAAAGACAAAATAAAAAATAAAAAATAAAAAAATAAAATATAAAAAAAAATGCATGTAGGCAAATGAAAATGAAAACAAAATAGTCTAAAAATCCTTGGGATACAGCAAAAGCTGTTTTAAGAGGAAAGTTTATAGACATTCAGGCCTATACCTCAAGAAGCAAGAAAAAATCCCAAATAAACAACCTAATATTACATCTAAGGGAACTAGAAAAAGAGCAACAGGCAAAACCCAAAACCAGCAGAAGGAAGGAAATAATAAAGATTAGAGCAGGAATAAGCAAAATAGAAACTAAAAACAAAAACAATAACAATAACAACAAAAATAATGGAATAGATCAATGGAACCAGGAGCTGGTTTTTTGAAATGATCTACAAAATCAATAAACCTTTAGCTGGACTCATCTTGGGTGGGGGGGAGGGTAACTAAAAAAAAAAAGTCAGAAATGAAAGGGGAAAAATAACAGCTGATACCACAGAAATACAAAAGATTGTAGGAGACTGTTATGTAAAATTATATGCCAACAAATTGGACAACCTAGAAGAAATGGATAAATTCTTAGAAACATAATTTCCCAAAACTGAATTAGAAAGAAGTAGAAAATTTGAACAGACTGATTTCCAGCAATGAAATTGAACCAGTAAGCAAAAAACTCCCAGCAAACAAAAGTCCAGGGCCACAAAGCTTCACAGGTGAATTCTACCAAACATTGAAAGAGGACTTAATACCTGTTCTTCTTAAGCTATTCCAAAAAATCAAAGGGGAAGGAAAACTCCTCTAATTCATTCTATGAAGCCAGCATTACTCTGATACCAAAATCAGATAAAGACATTAAAAAAGAAAAAGAACTAACTGGTATCTCTGATGAACCTAGATGCAAAAATCGTTAAAATATTGGCAAACTGAATCTAACAATAAATGAAAACATTCACCACAATCAAATGTGATTTATTCCTGGGATTCAAGGGTGGTTCAATATTTGCAATCAATGTGACACATCACATAATAAAAACGATATGATCATTTCAATAGATGGAGAAAAAGCATTTGACAAAAGTACAGGATCCATTCATGATTAAAAAAAGAAAACCCTCAGTGATGTAAGATTGGAGGGAATATACTTCAACAAAATAAAAGCTATTAAAAAACCCACACCAACATCATACATTTCCTCTAAGGTCAGGAACAAGATGGGGATGTCTGCTCTCACCACTATTATTTAACATAGTACTAGAGGTCTTAGCCACAGCAGTCAGACAAGAGGAAGGAATAAAAGGCATCCAAATTGGTAAAGAAGAAGTATAACTGTTTGCAGACAACATGATACTTTGTAGAAAACCCTAAAGACCCCTCCAAAAAACTACTAGAACTGATAAATGAATTCAGTACAGTTGCAGGATACAAAATTATTGTACAGAAATCGCAACATTTTTATATACCAATAACGAAGCAACAGAAACAAATTAAGAAAGCAATTCCATTTACAATTTTACTAAAGATAATAAAATACTTTGGAATAAACAACCAAGGGGTGAAAGACCTGTACTCTGAAAACTATAAAACACTGATGAAAGATATTGAAGACAACACAGACAAGTGGAAAGATATTCCATACTCATGAATTGGAAGAACATATATTGCTAAAATGTCCATACTACCTAGAGCAATATGCAGATGTAATGTAATCCTTATCAAAATACCAACAACATTTTTCACAGAACTACAACAGACAAATCCTAACATTTGTATGGAACCACAGAAAACCCCAAATAGCCAAAAAAATCTTGAAAAAGAAAAATCTGGAGGTGTCACAATTCCAGATTTCAAAGCTGTAGTGATCAAAACAGTATGGTACTGGCACAAAAGTAGGCACATAGATCAGTGGAATAGAATAGGAAGCCCAAATATAAACCGACGTTTATATGCTCAATTAATCTTTGACGAAGGAGGAAAGAAGATGCAATGAGAAAAAGACAGCCTTTCCAACAAAATGGTGTTTGGAGAACTGGACCACTGGCCTATACCATACACAAAGATAAATTCAAAGTGAATTAAGGACCTAAATATGATACCTGAAACTATAAAAATCCTGGAAGAGAGTACAGGCAGTAATTTCTCTGACATTGGACGTATCAACTGTTTTCTAAATATGTGTCTTGAGGCAAGGGAAACAAAGCAAAGATAAACTATTGGGACTATATCAAAATTAAAAGTCTGCATAGCAAAGGAAACAATCAACAGAACTAAAAGCCTACTGAATGGGAGAAGATACTTGCAAATGACATTTCTGGTAAAGGTTAGTATCTAAAATACATAAGGGACTTAACATTCAAAAAATAAATAATCCAATTAAAAATGGGCAGAAGAGATAAACAGACATTTCTCCAAAGAAGACATACAGATGGGGTGGCTCAGTTGTTTAAACGTCCATCTCTTGGTTTCAGCTCAGGTCATGATCCCGGGGTCCTGGGATCCAGCTCCGCATTGGGCTCTGTCCTCCGTGTGGAGTCTGCTTGTCCCTCTCCCTCCCCCTCTGCTGCTCCCTGCTCAGGCGTGCTCCCTCTGTCTCTCTCTCTCTCTCTCTCTCTCTCTCTGTGTCTCTGTCTCTGTCTCTCTCTCAAATGGATGAATAAAATCTTAAAAAAAAAAAAAGACATATAGATGGCCAACAGACACATGAAAAGATGCTCAACATCACATCATCAGGAAAATGCAAATCAGAACTACAATGAGATATCTGCTCACATCTATCAGAATGGCAAAAATCAAAAGCACAAGAAACAGCAAGCGTTGGTGAGGATGGGGAGAAAAAGGAACCGGTTCCTCTTGCACTATTGGTAGGAGTGCAAACTGGTGCAGCCACTGTGGAAAACAGTATGGAGGTTCTTCAAAAAGTTAAAAATGGAATTACCCCATGATCTAGTAATTGAACTGCTGGGTATTTACCCAAAAAATATAAAAGCACTAATTCAAAGAGATACATGCACTCCTATGTTTATTACAGCATTATTTACAATAGCCAAATTATGAAAGCAGCCCATGTCCATTAATAGATGAATGGATAAAGAAAGTATAGAGTGTGTATTTTTTATGACTAATTCTTTTTTTATGGCTGAAATAATATTCCATATATGTATATGTATTTCTAATATTATTCAGCCATAAAAAAGAATTAAATTTTGCCATTTGCAACAACATGGGTGGATCTAGGGAGTATCATGCTAAGTGAAGTAAGTCAGTTGGAGGAAGACAAATACCATATGATTTCACTCATCTGTGGAATTTAAGAAACAAAACAAACAAATAAAGGGTGGGAGGAGAGAGAAACAAACCAAGAAACAGACTCTTGACTATAGAGAACAAACTGATAGTTACCAGAGGAGAGGTGGGTGAAATAGGTGTTGGGATTTAAAGAATACTCTTATTATACTGAGCACTGATTAATGTATAGAATTTTTTAATCACTGTGTTATATACCTGAAACTAATATAACACTGTATGTTAAGTATACTGGAATTAAAATAAAAAATAAAAATGTATATTCCTCTATTTACCCATATATTTGCCATTTCTAGTTTTTCATTTCTTCTTGTGGATTTGAGTTACATCTGGGGTTATTTCCTGTGAGGCAGATCTGCTGACAACAAATTCTGTCCACCATTACTTATTTTGGAATGTTTTCATTTTGCCTTTATTTTTGAAGGATAGGATCTTTTTTTGTTGGATATAGAATTTTTGCCCGCCCACCACCACCACTGCAAATACGGCATTCCACTGCCTTCTGACCTCCATTGCATCTGATGGGAAGTCAGTCAACAATTGTATTGTTTTTCCTCATTATTTTCAAGAGTTTCTTTGACTTGATATATCTTTGACTCTGACATGTCTAGGTGCAGAACTCTTGTGTCTATCCTATATGGGACTTTTGAGCTTTTGGGATCTGTACATTTTCATCAGATTTGGGAAATCTTAAACCATTACTTATTCAGATTTTTTTTTCTGCCCCTTTCTTTCACCTTTTCTCCTGGTACTCCCATTAGATGTATGGTAGTACACTCAGTGTTATTGCATAGGTCTCTGAGGCTCTGTTCATTTTTCTTCAAACTTTCCTCTCCTTGAGATTGTATAATTTCTGTTGATCAATCTTTTAAGTTTACTGATTTGTACACTATTTCAGATCCACTATTGGGCCAATCTACTGAATTTTTCATTTCTAATACTGTACTTTTAAACTCTAGAATTTGATTTCTTTCTTTCTTTCTTTTTTTTTTTTTAGTTTCTATATTGTGATATCCTATTTGTTGTCATTATCACCATTTTAATTCTTTAAACATGATTTCCTTTAATTCTTCGTACATATTTATAATAGCTGCTTTTGAAGCGTTAAACATCTGGGCTCACTCAGAAACTATTTCTATTGACTGCTTCTTCCCCTGGTTATGAGTCACATTTTACTGTTTGTTTATATATCTTATAATTTTTTTGTTAAAAACTGGACATATTTAATAATATATTGTAACAACTCTGAATCTGATTCCTCCCCAGCCTCCCTCCCACCTGAAGGTTGTCATTATTGACATATTGCTGTTATTGTGTATGTTTGCTTATATTTAAGTGACTTGACTGGGCTTAATGTGCACAGTCTTTCTCAGAACCCCATGGGGGTATAGCCACTCATATCTGCTCAGGTTTTTAAAAATTATTTTAATTTTTAGCCAGGCCTTCTTGGGGTGTCCCTTTGTGTCTGTGTAGCTTAGTGGTCAGCTAGTGATTGGTTAAAGCTAGTGATTGTGCTCAAACATCTTGCACCAGTAAAGCTTCTATCCTTTGTGAGTATGTTAGGGAACTCATCTAGTTTTCAACTATGCCCCAGCTTTTATTTTCTGCTGAGCCCCTCAGTTCTTCCCTTCACACGTGGGAAGCCTCTCAATCAGCTATGGGTATGTGCAGAGCTTAGGCCCTCTCAGGTCAGCTCCGAGTACATAAGCAGCTTCCAGTTAGCCAGGAATATGTGGAGAGTTTACCTAGCCCACTGTGGCTCTCATTTCCAGAATCTCCTTGTTAAATTTCTGGATTTATGTTCCAACTGGGATAGCAACCTCAGACTTGCAGAGCTTTCTCTTTTATTCTCCAGTTGAGTTTAATGCTTTTATGGTCAGTGCTACTGAGTGTGGGGTTTTCATCCTCCACTTCAGATTACATCAGCAACCTCAGGCAGTGAAGTTGCTGGTTTTCATGGCCAACTACTACGTGGACTGTACTTGCGTGGGGGTAAGGAGCAGCCAAGCGGTAACACCACTGACTTTCATTGTTCTTACTCCATAATTTTTCATAAATAAACAGTTTTGAATTTGTTGTTTGACTTTGGTTGTTTTCTGGAGTCCTGAAGTGGTTGTTTTTGACTTTTTTGTCTAGTTTTATAGTTGTTTTGAGGGGAAAGGATTTGCTGACCTCTTCAGTTTGCCACAGCTGGAAGTCCTGCCTCCTGCTTTGTATTTGCAGTATTTTTGGTTTGGGTTATTTTTAAAAGGCTAACTAATTAAAAACCTGAAGCACATCTATATTGTAGCTGCTTCAGCAGTTTGCTTTACAATGGAAGAAGTTAGGAGATTGTGATTAGGTTAGGGGTGGGACTGTAGTTCTGCTATAATTCTGCTGACAGCACTCTCCTGTGGAATGTTTCTTAATAGCATATTCTTGTGTAATGATGAAGAAAACGTTTATTTTTTTAAGTAAGCAAATTCCTTTGGAATTCTACCAAAACATAAGAAAGATAGTATATACACTCCTTGCTACAAAATAAATCAGTGGTACAAGGAAATATATGACAGAATTCATTGGGCTGGTATAGATATGTATTTTTACAAAAAATAATAAAAAGAATTGTCCTCTTTAAAAATTACTCATCATACAAATTTCAACTTGAAGTGCCTTTTTATGCTCAAAATTTTAACTGAGAAATTTGTCTTTACTTTTTTAGTTCTATAATAATAGAAATATAGAAATGTACACAAAATAAAATATATAGCTCAGTGATTTATCACAAAGTACACACTTCTGTATCCACCATTCGTATAAGAAATAGGCCGTCACTAGCACACAGAAGTCCCTTCTGGTCTCCCCCATCATTATCACCTCCCCAAGATAACCACTATCCTGATTTTATGGTAACTACTTCCTTTTTGAATAGTTTCTATCTCCTAAGTATACATCCCTAAAAAATAGAGTTCAACTTTGCTTATATTTTTAAGATTATGGAAATGAAATCTTACATTATTTGTGACTGGTTTCTTTTGTTCAAAATCAGGTGTATGAGATTCATCTGTGTTGAACATAGCAATAGTTCATTTTAATTACTATAGAGTTTTCTATTATATGAATAGACAACAATTTGTTATTCTGTTCTGTCATGGATATTTGGATTGTTTCCAGTCTTAAGGGTATTAAAAATATTACCGTGAACACACTCATATGTTTAGTGATAGATGTGCACATTCCTTTGGGGTATATACCTTGGAGTCAGATTGCTGGGTCACACTGTATTCATATCTTCATTTTAGTATATAAAGCCAATCTGTCTTCCATAGCTATTGTACCAATTTACATTCCTACTAGCAGTCTCTAAGAATTACATTGTACCACATCTTCACTAAAAATTTGGTATTGTCTACCTTTTATTATTAGCCATTCTGGTGGTTATATAGTACTTTCTCATTATGGTTTTAATTTTCATTTCCCAAATGACTCATAAGGTTAAGGTCCTTTTTTTATGTTTATTGTCTGTTTGGATTATCCTTTTTTATAAAATACCTATTCTATGTCTTTTTAAAAATTATTATGTATGGGGCGCCTGGGTGGCTCAGTTGGTTAAGCGACTGCCTTCGGCTCAGGTCATGATCCTGGAGTCCCGGGATCGAGTCCCACATCGGGCTCCCTGCTCAACAGGGAGTCTGCTTCTCCCTCTGACCCTCTTCCCTCTCGTGCTCTCTATCTCTCATTCTCTCTCTCTCAAAATAAATAAATAAAAACTTAAAAAAAAATTGTTATGTATGAATTCTGCATGTATCTGGATAAGCACTTTATTCCTTATATGTGTGGTACAAATGTCTTCTGCATGACTTGCATTTTTACTCTTTACAATGTACAGATAATGAAAAGAAGCTCTTGATTTTAAAGTAGTCAGATACATGAATTTTTCTTTTGCATTATGATTTGTGCTTTTTGTGTTCTACTGAAGAAATCTTTCCCTGCCCCAGTATCTTGAAGATACTCTACTACATGTTATCTTCTAAAAGCTGAATGATTTTGCTTTTCACATTTATATCTACAGTCCACCTGGGGTTTGTGTATGGAGTGAAGTAGGGGTGAAGATTCATTCTGTTTTTCCGTATGGGTATCTAGTTGTTCTATACCATGCATTGAAAAGAATGTTGTATCTGTCAGGGTCCAATGAGGAGAAAGAAACCATAGCAGTTATTTAAACAGAGTTTTTAAAGTTGGGGGGATGCTAATTAGCTATAAAGTTGTTTGTAAAGTTTAAAGTTGTAGGTAATTAAAAAGATGAAAACACTAAGGTATCATGGGTCTCACTACAGATCGGAATGGCCCAGTGATGTCTCACCTGCCAGAATCATTGCTCTTTATACTTGTTTAAACAACAGAGTCAGAGGATGTTTAAGTTCATATTTAACTCTTTCAAGTAAATGTAGATGTTTTGCTTCTTCTGATCAGTAGTGGAATGTGAGGATATGAGAAAAAAAATGAACCATTTCACTGCTTTGGTTTAGTCTTTTTTCCTTATAATATCAGATTAACAAATTTGAAGATCAATTTAGTAGAAGTATCTTGAAAAAAAGGACAAGGATCTCTTTCTTATATAGAGAGTTAGCAAATACGAAATTTGGATAAATACAAAAGAAAACCAAACACCAGAAAACCCCAACTAATGGAACAAATTATCTAACTATGAGAATCTTTTTCATGTGTCTTTGGGTGGAGGCAGGGAAGCCTAGAAAGTTTATTCCTCTGAATGGTGTGCAACTCTGTAAATTATGTCAAAGTACACAAACTGTAGCCTGTTAAAATTTTGGTTAGAAAGACCAAAGAGATGTAAAAATAAATTCCTTATTCCTTAACCTATAGAGTCCTTGAACATGTAACAGGGACTAAGGTACAAATGAGATACATTTTTTTAGATTTATTTGTTGTCAAAAATTTTACGTCATAGTTTGCGATTGTTTTCTCAAGCTGACTTAATCTAAATACAAGTAAAAATAACTTAAAGGAAATGAATATCAAAATGAACACGAAGGCAATAATTAAATATTTAGAGTCTAGTTAGGAGGTTCTGTTACTGAGATACGTACTGTATTGGTACAGTTGACATAGAAATTGTAGTGTGTATAGCAAAAAATAGAAGATTGCTGATTACAAGTTTATGTGAATAGAATTAGAAGAACCTGATTTTCTCAATCTGAGTGAAACATTCTCATTATAAATTATTTGTTTGCTTGGAATAGTTAAAAACCTGTATCAGAAACATGAACTTTAAAACTGCTAACCCATGTGGGGAAAAGATTCTTCACATAAAATGAATGTGGAGCATATAATTTCTTGGAGATCTTGCTTAGTAGTTATACTAATTTAAAGCTGTTGTAATGTTAGGTTCTAGTGCCTGGGAACGTATCCTCAGTAAGCTTCATTCTTGTTTCATTCCAACCCTTCTACTTGTCCGTAATTTAAGCAGATTTGTGGCAGTGGTCAGAGTTTCCTGGGATTAAGAAAGCTCTACAAACAAAACAACCACGCCAGATCTAAAAAGCTTCCTATTTTGGTTTTGTACTCTTTTGGCTGACTATATTTCTCTGAAGAATGGCTTGTGGATTCTTCTGGCTGTTTAAAAAACAGTTGAACTGGTATTCTCAGTGTAGAGGATTGATGTACTCCGGGCAGATGTAAAAAAGGATTCTTTTTTCACAACGCTTAAAACTGTATTTTTAATATACTGTTTACAGAATCAAACACTGATTTAAAGCTTAAGAAGTAAATACCTGTTTTAGTGTAACTTGATTGCCCATGAAGATAATGAGGTAAAATGACAAATGTACTGTTTTATGTAAGGCTTCCAGTATTTAGTAGAGAAAGTGACCAGTAAGTGAATTGTAGACTAAGGGATGGCACCTATTTTTCTTTAACAAGGCAAGTTGCCCTAAATGTTGTTCATCATTTCTACAGCTGGAGCTTCATTAACAAGTACAGTTGGAATAACCAGGGTATTGCAGCCACAGAAGAACTAAGCATAGCAAGCCTTTCAGTAACAAAAATAAAAATAAAAGAATTCCTGTGTAACAGGCTTCCACACTTATCTGCGTTCTGTGGTACTGTTTGAGCTGAACTAAAGCATCTGCTACCTCAAGTTAAGAGAGAACAAACTCAACATGGCGTGAAATTACTGCACAGCCATTCACATTCATTCGAGTTATATTGTTACCAGCCACAGGCATGACTGGCTTTTGCATGAATAATAAAATGCTGCTTTGTGAATTTTACCTTACAACATTGCAAGGCACAGTACTAACCTTGGGCCAGGATTAGGTTTATCGTAGAGCAGCCCTCCTCACCACAGTAGAATCAAGACCAGTAAGAAGTCAGAAGTTGGGAAGTATTGCTGTATGAGGCCTGGGGAAAGGGCCTTGTGTTAAATCAATTTGCTAATTTTTTTAAAACGAATATTTATTGTGCAGACTAGCTATTTGGAGATGTTAAAATGATTAAGCTACCATTTGGCAACCGTCATAGTAATAGTTGACTCAGGTAAAAATCATCAATGGATGCTAAAGGTCATGGGTCAAAGTCTGATGAGGAATAGAACAGTTATACAATTACCAAGAGAAAAAAGAGTAATTTTGCAATGTGGCCACCTGACAGACACCTCATCCAAGTGATCAAAGTTAATCACCAGAAATGGGGAAAATTGACATCATGTGCCTCCTAATATGTTCACTGAGAAGACATCACTTCTCAGTTATTCCTGTTAAAAATGCCTGACCTGTGGGGCGCCTGGGTGGCTCAGATGGTTAAGCGTTTGCCTTCGGCTCAGGTCATGATCTCCAGGTCCTGGGATCGAGCCCCGTGTTGGCTCCCTGCTCAGCGGGGAGTCTCCTTCTCCCCCTTCCTCTGCCTCTTCCCACTGCTCCTGCTCTCTCTCTCTCTCTCTCTATGTATCTCTCTGTCTCAAATGAATAAATAAAAAAATTCTTTAAAAAATGCCTGACCTGTATCTAATCATGAGAAAACACCACAAACCCAAATTGAGGAGCAGTCTACAAATAAGTGGCCTATACTCTTCAAAAATGGCAGTGTTATTAAAAGACAAAGAAATGCTGGGCGCCTGGGTGGCTCAGTTGATTGGGCAGCTGCCTTCGGCTCGGGTCGTGATCCTGGAGTCCCGATCCTGGAGTCCCGGGATCGAGTCCCACGTCGGGCCCCCTGCTTGGCAGGGAGTCTGCTTCTTCCTCTGACCCTCTTTCCTCTCGTGCTCTCTATCTCTCATTCTCTCTCTCAAATAAATAAATAAAATCTTTATAAAAAAAAAATAAAAGACAAAGAAATGCTAAGTAACTTTTCTACATTAAGGAAGTCTCAAGAGACATTGACAACGAAACACACTGTGGTCCAAAATTTTCCTCCCTTGCTATTTAATTGACATTTTTGTCTTCTAGTCTAGTTATAGAAGTGGTATTGAATAGAAAAAAAAATATTTTTAACAGTCTGAATATAATACTATACCCAGTTTCCTTCCTATTTTACCTTTATGTGGATTTTTAGGCAGTGTTTTGGATTGGGTTTGGGTTTGGGTTTTTTGAGGGTTTTTTTTGTTTTTTTTTTTTAATATGGGACATTTCACGAATTTGCATGTCGGGGCTGTGCTAATCTCTGTTATGTTCCAGTTTTAGTATATGTGCTGCCAAAGCGAGCACTGGGTAGGTGTTTTTTAAGCAATAATTGCGAATGTTAGGTTTCTTAGTTGAATTACTTACAGTTCAAGCTCTTGAAAACCTAAAAATTATAATTCTTAATTGTTTTACCAAATTTTCAGTCAATGGAAAATAGAGTCCTCATGCTGTTTAAATAGTAGAACGCACCATTTAAGAGTTTCATGAGCACCTGAGAAAAGAAATAGTGATCACTAAGATAAATTTATAAAGAAGTCATGGTATTCATAAAGAAGTTTGGTATACTTTTCAGACAGGTTGGTAGGTAACAGGAATGCTTCATTTTCAGGAAGGCAATTTGATGAGTGTCTGATTTCTTGTGGACAAGATGAAGAAATAAACTGAGTGATTATAGTTAAGTAATTCAATAATAATTGGAGGTCAGGCTTATAGGTAGTTTCTAGTGTTGTATCTTTTGCAGAGATCTATTCTGTCCTGTTAATAACTTGGATAAAGTCATTGATGACCTGTGGAACAGACTTTTTAAATGACACAAATCTGGGAGGGATAGCCAAAGCATTGGATGACTGAAACTGGAACTGAAGGATAATGGTAGCCAGGAATGACAGGCAGGAATCAGCAAAATAAATTTGACAGGAATAAATTCTACAAGGACAACCAGTCATATGTGATGGGTGGAAGGAAAAGCTTTAAGATAATTCATGGAAAATCACTTGCAAAATGGTCAGTTGGCCATATTTAACAAATTTATTGCTTTGTTTCCTTTAACTATTTGATTTAACATGTATCGTTTGGGTCCGGTCAGAAAAATGGAAACCATACTAGTATGTCAAACATAGGGAAATGTAATACAAGGAATTGGATATACAGGTGTTAGAAGACTAAAAGATAAAAAAGGGGGGACACTGAGCTATTAAAGAAAAACTACAGGAGGCAGTTACCACACCAAGGGCCTTATAAGAAGCAAAAGGGAAGAGGTCTTCATAATCTAGAAGCTATGGCCCTAAGTTGGCACTCGGACTTCTGAGAAGGGGACACTGTTCAGCTACTGGTTGGATTGAAATCCATATTACTAAAAGATGTTCATTTATGTAAGAAGCCAAAATAATTAAATTGTGTTCTCTATATTGAACTAAACGTAATGACATCTGAATGAACATCTCTTCCATCTTGAATTTGGTTCCGAGAATGAACTAATTTGACTTCAGTTGTATTAATCTGTACACCCCTCATCTTTAAAATGGTTTTACCATTAATAGCACCTCTCCTACCTGAGATGTGTTCTTAAGTGACCTCTCAGAAAAAGTATTTATAGAAATTTAGGGAAGGATTAAAAAAAAAAAGCATGGCAATTAAGTTGGATGAGCTAAACATTCCCTTTGATTTTAAGCGTGTACTTGTTTTAATTCTTCTTTCTCACTGATACCTTAAACACTGTTTAAGTGGATTGAGTAGTTATTAAGATAAAGATGATTGTCATGCTCTGAAACATTGAAGAACAAAATTTGGAATTGATTTCTCTCTCTCTCTCTTTTTTTTTTCCTTCTCCCCCAAATATTGCTTCTTTAGGTCAGTAACAGATCCAAGAGATGGAAAGAGAGTAGCACTCAAAAAGATGCCCAACGTCTTCCAGAATCTGGTCTCTTGCAAAAGGGTCTTCCGGGAATTGAAGATGTTGTGTTTTTTTAAACATGATAATGTAAGTGAAATTGGTCTTTGGGATAGACTTTTCCCTACGCATGCTTAATTGTGTTAGTAGAGAGCAAAAGAGAGTAAAAAAAAGGGGGGGGATGTGCAAGTTATTAAGAAGTTTGGGAACCTGAGACAAATTAGACCATTTTTTTGTCAACAGTGAGCAAATTTAAGTGAATTCTAAGATGTATTGATCAACAGATAAATATTAATTGATGTAAAGCAAAAGTTAATAGCTGAGGAATGATACTAATATTTAACATAGAGTGTAATATGTAGTATGAGTGATTTAAGTGGAAATAATTGGTCGCTGATTTTAAATGCTTTATTCTTAACCTTTAATATTTGAAATAAGAGATTAATTTAAAAATGTAGGGAAACAGTTTCTTCTCTTAAAAAACAGTATAGCTGTTAAAGTAACATAGGTTAGCTTATTTATGGCTGTGTTTAGAGAAGTCAAGACTCATGGGTGAATAGAAGAATCATTGTGGTTTGAGAGATAACTTCTTCTCAGACCTGAAGTAAATGTTTGATACATGTAAAATTTACCTGGGGATCTTAGCATTGGACTCTGGAGTTTTCGATTTCATGTGATAAGAAAAACTGCCTCACATTCTTCATTTGGTACTCAACCTATGTTATTTTAATAACTAAAATAAAAACTTTATCAGAAATATAGTAATTCCTTGTGAGTCTGACTGCTTGTTTGCACAGGAACTTTTAGAACTTTGACCAAATTGTAGGTCTCACTTTAAGAGAGAAATTTGTAGAAGTTTGAGGTGTTTGGTAAAAGTAGGAATATCAAACAGATTCGTTTATTTGAAATTCCTTGCTTTGACATATTTCATCTTATTGATTACTCCTCTTGACATCCATTTTCCTTAAACTTTTTTAAAAAAGTTATTGCTATCTTTCAGTCAATTGGAATTGCCTAAAAATGTGTTTCAGTGACTTTGAAAATACCACTCGAGTTGCTATTTTATGACTGGTTTCTCAAATTTTGTAAGTGATTTAGAAAGATGTCTAGTGCTTGCTTAGTTATTTATTCCTTGAATTTGAGTGACATCCCAACATCAAAGAGCACAAATGTTATTTACATCTTTAGAGACTCAAGTAAAGGTATCTATGGTGAAGAAATTTGCTTACTAAGGATTTCAATGATTTATTATATTCAGACCTATCTTGGCTTCTTTTATAAAGGAGGGATGGGGTAAAAGGCTGTTATCTATATATATTGGTATCTTTGCTCGTGACTCATTCCTATAGAGTAACTAATTAAGTTACAAAGGTGGTGTCAGTGAGTAGCGTAAGAAAAATAAACAAGATTCTTGAAAATCTTAACCTATCAAAACATAGCAACCAGTTGGAGCTCCTGAGCTCTATCATAAGTGCTTGTGACTTCTGTGGGAATATTCAAAAGTGAGACAGATGGTTAGAGATGAAGATGGTATGGCACCATTATTTTATATATCATGAATTTATGCTGTGCTCTGAGATCTCCAGAGGCGTCTCAGTGCCACATACCTGGTATGTGTGCAATGCCAGTCTGAAAAGCAACTGGTATTTGATGTAGTTAAGGCAACAAATGTCAATTATGTCCTGTATAGAGGCAGTGCTAGGTCATGTGGAGGATACAAAAAAGGTTTAAAATGTCCTTTTTTGAGGGATCAGGTATTTAACACTTATTCCTGTGTGTCAGGATGTACCTAGAGGCTTTCCATACATTAATTCATTTAATCCTTAAATCTTGTCAGATAGGGTTTGTTATCCTTACTTCGCAGAGAAGGAAACCAAAGCTTAGAGTTAAGTAACTTGCCCAAGGTCAGGGTGGCACAAGGTTGGAGTCTCTCTTGCTTCAGAGCCCATGTTCATTAATTCAAAAAACATTTATTCCGCACATCCTATATTCCTAAACCGTTTAGCTTTAGGGCTTTCTACCCTTAAGGAGTTTAGTAATGTGATGAATACTATGATTACAGTGCTCTGGGAGAACTACCTGCATAGTTAAGTATTAATGCAAGACAATCTGTGTTTTGTGCATGGAAAAAACTGAGCAACCAAATCTAGAAGTATATTATAATCACCAAGGTGATCCTTAAAAAGGCAGATTCATGGGTCTCATCCCAGACCCACTAAATTGGAATCTCTGGGGTTGAGGCCCAGGGATCTGTAATTTTTAAAGCTCAGGTGAATGTCACACAAGTACCATAATATTAAGGAAGAGAGAAATTGTTGTGGACTTAGAAGCTCAGAGATGCTTTAAACATGGAGGAGGTAAACCTTAAAATGAGCCTTTTGAGATTAAGATTTGATTGAAAGAGAAGAAAAGAATGTCATGATGAAAATGGCATTTAGAAAGATTACCCTGGCCACTGTAGGAAGGTTGGATTTTAATTTGGATGGCTTTTAATGTTTTTTGTATCCTCCACATGAATACCTACAAAGCCCTGGGAGGCTTTGGATTTTCTTTTGAACAGAACCTTCAAAGTCACTATATCAGGGGTGCCTGGCTGGTTCAGTCAGTAGAGCATGCAACTCTTGATCTCGGGGTCGTGAGTTCAAGTTCCACATTGGGCATAGAGCTTACTTAAAAAAAAAAAAAGTCACTATCAAATTCATTGATTTTAGCTGATCTGACTGATTGAGATATACACACACACTTTTCTTTAAGGATAGATTCACCTTGATGTAGTAACTTAGAGAAACAGTAATGGGTTTAACTTTCTAAAGGTTGTTGGCTGGGCTTATCACTAGAGTCTAGTCAGAATCTGAGCTATTATAAAACCTGGCAAAAATATTCTCTACCCACCTATGTACTTGTGCATGTGTTTATGCACACACATAATTGTCATATTATCAGCATGGAGAAGGCATGATTGAGTTTTTTTTTATTTTTTTTTTCCAGTTTTGCGCTCCTTTGAGAATCTGATAAAAGCTCTTTTGGAAAAATGCACATACACACGATATTTATGTCACGTTAGGCTTTCACTAGTCCTCTAAAGCCCTTTCGGAGCCCCCTCAAGGGTCCACTGATTCCTGCAAAAATCCCCTGCAATACAAATCTGGGGCTTTTTCTTGTCCTTAGGCAATAGCACTAAGTATGCAATAGGCAGTCAGTCAATTTGAAGAATGAGTAAGTAAATGAAAGTGACAGAAAAAAGAAATCTCCACGTCTGGCATGATAACCTCAGTGATCTCTCTCAGAGTTACTTTTTCCCAATCTTTTAATTCTGAAATACTCCAGAGGGATAGAGAAAACAAAGAGGAGGAGGTAGTAGAGGCAAAGAAGAACGATGCATTTTCCTTTGTGCAGACTGACCTAACTCATACCAATATGGGACCAAGAGGACACTTCTCTGAATGCAGACATGCTGTTTAG
This sequence comes from Callorhinus ursinus, assembly GCF_003265705.2. NCBI lineage: Eukaryota > Metazoa > Chordata > Mammalia > Carnivora > Otariidae > Callorhinus > Callorhinus ursinus. The sequence continues at coordinate 4,489,820 of NW_027397096.1, read as the reverse complement.
CTGCAGACATTATTAATGCTAATGTTTCTGCTGCTAGGGAGTGTGAAAAGGCAAAGGGTGCTGTAGACTGGCTTTTCAGTGGATTTGATTTTGTTTGTTCTGTGCCTAAAATTTGTGGTACTGGGCAGTTTCTTGATGTTTTTAAAATAAAACATTCTCGTGTTCATGAATTGGAAAACTCAGTTTGGTTAATATGCATGTTCTTTCCAAGTTGAGCTCTATATTCACTGTAATCCCAATCAGAAACCCAGCAGGGTTTTGTATATATGTGTGTGAGGAAATTGACAAACATTCTGAAGTTTATGGAATTGGAAAAGACCTAAAATACTCAAGACAGTCTTGAAGAAGTTGAACAAAGTCTATTTCACAACAGATACATAAATTAATTCAAAATAGATTGTAGATTTAAATGTGAAAGATAAAATAATAAAGCTTCTGTAATAAAATATAGGAAAATATCTTCGTGACTTTGAGACAAGCAAAGATTTTTAATGAGACAGGTAAAGCATTAACTATTTTATTTATTCGTTTGTTTTTTGAGGGGGGAGCACAGGCAGAGGGAGAGGGAATCTTAAGCAGTCTCCACACTCAGCGTGAAGCCTGATGTGGGGCTTGTTCTCATGACCCTGAGATCATGACCTGAGCCAAAATCAAGTTTAACTGACTGAGCCACCCTGGCACTCCAAGCATTACCATTAAAAAAAAAAAAAATTGCTAAACTGAACAGCTTTTAACCTTAAGAATTAATGCTCATCAAAAGTTAAGGGCGCCTGGGTGGCTCAGTTGGTTAAGCGACTGCCTTCAGCTCAGGTCATGATCCTGGAGTCCCTGGATCGAGTCCCACATGGGGCTCCCTGCTCAGCAGGGAGTCTGCTTCTCCCTCTGACCCTTTTCCCTCCCGTGCTCTCTATCTCTCATTCTCTCTCAAATAAATAAAATCTTTAAAAAAAAAAGTTAAGAGAATGAAAGGACAGGCCTCAGACATATATTCAACAAAAAACTTGTTTCCAGAATATATTGTGTGATAGACAATTATAAATATTTAGCATTTGAAGAAGACCATTAGAAGTAAATATTTTACTTGACATTTTTTGAACTGTAAATTCTGTATCTAAACATCATATATCTTAAAAAGAGCTTCTATAAATCAAGAACTTTTGCCCATTAGTAAAAGACTTAGGAATTTGACAAAAGAGGATAACCAAATGGCTAATAAGCATATGACAAAGTGCTTAAAGTCATCAGAGAAAGGTAAATTAAAAGCATAATGAGATAATAATATACCCACCAGAATGGCTAAAATCAAAAAGACTGACAATACCTACTCTTGACAAGAATGCACATTAACCGAAGACTTTAAAATTGCTGGTAAGAGTGTAAATTTGTAAAACCACTTAGGAAAACTGGTAGTTTCTACTAAAGCTAAATACACACCTACCCAGTGATCCAGCAGTTGTACTCCTTGGTATACTCAAGACAAATCATATATCCACCAAAAGACATGTACAAGAGTGTTCATGGCTGCTTTATTCGTAATACCTAGAAATTGGAAACAACCCAAATGTCTGCCAGCAGTGCTCTGGTTAAATACATTGTGTTATAGTCCATTCATATGATGGTATACTACACACCAATAAAAAGGATGAACCACTGATCCACATATCAACAGGGATGAATCTCATAGGCATAACAGTAAAGGAAAAAAGTCATACACAAAAGACTTCATTCTTTATGATTCAATTTGTATAAAGTTCAAGGACAGGCAAAACAAATCTGTGGTGATGGAGATGAGAATAGTGATGACCTCTGAGCAGGGATGGGTTTTGACCAGAAAGGGACAAGGGGACCTTCTGGGGTGTTGAAATGCTTAACTTCTTGATCTAGATGTTAACCATGGACTAAAAAATCATCATATTATGTACTTTGTGTAAAAATTAATCAAATTACACACTTGGCATACTTTATTTTACAACTCTATTAAAAATAAGAGTAATTACATAGTCTCTACTTTAAAGAACTTAAAATCTGTTAGGGAGTAAGATTGGGGAAAGGGTAGCTCCTTTGCTAAACATGGGATTTAATTGGATTTTATGAACAGTTAAATTTCTAGTTTTTATATTTAGGATTATTTACAGCAGCTGTTTTATTGGTAAAGAGCTAAGAAAAAAGAAGCCAGTTTTGCACTGTGTAACCAGTTTATAGTGAATCTTAAAATCACAGAGGTTAAAATTCTAAAAAACAGCCACCATAATGGGCTTTTGTCCAGTTCTTAAAAGATTTGAGAAATGTGCTGAGACACTGTTTGGTAATGACCATTACTTACAGAAGTATTTTAGTTCATTTTTTTAATTAGACAAGTCTGCTTGCTTTTTTTGTGTTTGAGATCCTTTGAAGAGTTGGTGGTATTTTGGGATACTTTGACTCCTTACAAGTCGAAGTCTTTACAAGAGTCCTATTCACATCATAAGGCTAATCTCACACACTCTATTCCCACAAATAATGGGGTTATAGAGGGAATCAGACTATTTAAATAGGGAGTCAGGCATGAAGTCTAGAGTTTGAAACTGGTACTATTCCTTCTTACTTATTTACATCATTTCTGAGATTCCTGGATCATTTCTACTGATCTAAGCACTGTTTTTGCCCCCCTGGAAACACTGTGGAATGCCATCCTCTGATAAACATTTTGAGATAAAATAACAGTAATATAAAATAAGAGGCATTTTAAAAATTCCAAGCAGAGTTTAAAATATTGTACCTTTGAAGCTAACAATCACAGCTAAATGCTTTAGTGCAAATGTCTGACCCTGTTTTATATGGCTTTTCTACAAAAGCTTCATCAAATCTGGAATAAGAAAGGCTCATTCTTCATCAAGGTTTAAAATGTATGGTTGTCACTTTCTCTAGATAACCTTTAATTATAGCAGATAGATTTGAAGTGTAAAATAGCTTTGTCTAATGGACGCTGTCACTCATTGCATTTTGGTTTCCCCCAAGACAGGATGTATGTTGTTCAGACACAGAGTGGAGAGTCCGAAAGATGTCAAGTAAAACACTAATTTCTGTCTTCCTCAAACATCAAATATTCATGTTAAAAATTGTTCTATCGCATAATGAGAAATGAATTTGCATGATTTGTGACACTAGCTAATTATAGAGTTTTAAATTTATAGAAATGAAATAATTTATCTTTTATATGATAAAAGTTATTTTTTGAAGAAACTGAAAAATCTGTTATCTTTCATTTATACCAAGATTCTAAGTATAAACATTTTAATTCAGAAAGGAAAGATCAAAGTTAAAGCATCTAAACTATTTTCAGACTTTTATATGTAACTGGTTTTAAAGTGAGTAAAGACTTCTTCATTACAGGAGGTTTTAGTTTAATTAGAATTTTAAATGCTTGGCTGAAAAAAATGAGCAAAGGTTTTTCCACATGTAAATTGCAAGGGGAAAAGAAAAAGAGGAGAAATCTATATGTTACAACTTAAAACACAAATCAACCATAAATGTAAATCTTATTTAGATCCTGGTTTAGACTAAAAAACTTTAAAAAAGGAAAAGAAAATTGGAAATTTCAGAATTGGATATTTGATATTAAAAAACATAAAATTTTTAGACTTGATAATTATATACTTTTAGTTTTTCTCTTTGGGGCATCTGGGTGGCTCAGTGGGTTAAGCGTCCAACTCTTGATCTTAGGGTTGTGAGTTCAAGCCCCACATTATTTAAAAATAAATAAATAAAATAAAAGTTTTCATCTTTTAGCAATACTTACTGATATATGGCTGAAATAAGTCTGGTATTTGCTTCAGAATTATATAGGGAGAATGGGCATATAGATGTAATAAGAATGGCCATTTGTAGATTACGAAGACTGGGTTTTGATTACATGAGCATTCTTGATACTATTCTATCCACTTTTATATGTTTGAAATTTTTCATAATAAAAATTTTTTTCTTAAAAAAGCTAAAGATAGAAAATTTGAACTTGTACCACACAGTTTATTTCCTATTAAAATAACTTCTTCCATATTCTTTGACTCTCACATTTCTTATTAGTTAGATAGATTCAGATTCTTAAGTGTGACATCATAGATGGGACTTAAAAGAATAGCTGGACAGCTGGTAGGGGAAGTAGGCCTATTTGTTATGTTTCAAAGGCAGAAGTGACTTTGTTAGTATTCTGCTTTTATAAAGGACTTGAATTTCAGATGCCTTAAAGTGTTCTTTCCACCCTGGTGACTTCCTTTTTTATACTTGGAATAAAATCTAAAATGCTTAACAAAATTTAAAGAGATTTTATGTGATATATCCCCTGCCTTCCTCTTCTACTTTATCCCAGTCTGTTTTCCTCCCACCCTGTCTGTTCCATAAGCACTGGCATTTCTGTTTCTAGAATTTGCCTGGTTCCTTCTTGCTTCAGTGCCTTTACAGTACCTGCTCATTGCCTGACCAACTCCTATTCAGCCTTCAAGTCTTAGTGTTACTTCAGGGAAACTTTTTGTCCCCATTCCTCTTGATTTTCTCCCTTCAGATAATATACGTCCTAATTAGATAGTCATGTAACTGCTTGTTTGTTTAATGCTTTCCTCTCCACTAGTCATAAGAGCAGGGATGGTGTCACTTTCGTTTATCATTATAACCAGAGAGCCCACAACAGTGCTGGCCAGGGAGAATGTACCTGGTAAACATTTTTTGAACAGAGGAGTAGAGGAATGAATGGTAGGTGTGTCTCCTCATGCTCTTAGAGCAACACTGGTTGTTAAAAATAGGGCTTTTAACACACTTTGCATGCCGCAGTCTGGTAGCATGTAGTAGAACCCAGTTGCCCCTCTCATTTTAGTTTAGATAGAATTGTCTTTTACATAGTAAGTTTACAAACCCATCTTAATGTTTAGGACTGTTTCTTGACTGGTATATTTAGTTGATCTCAGTGGGCAGTTGTAACTAAGCCTTAAATCATTCAAGAGTTAATAGTATTACTTGCATTTATGTCATATTTTGCTTCCTTTTTAGTTCTCTAAATTTGACTTTTTTTTTTCCTTTTCTCAGGTACTCTCTGCCCTTGACATACTCCAACCTCCACACATTGACTATTTTGAAGAAATGTATCCTAACCAGGGAATGTGAAAGAAGGGGACAATAATTTATTAATTTATTCTTCTAGCACCTTTTTGGGTTCATGCTTTAAGGTGTATAAAATCTCATCCTTACAGAGGTGGTTGAGTACCTGGAACCAGGTAATTTTGAAATCCCAAGTTATCTGACAGAGAGCAATATTATCAATGTATCCTGAATTGTGATACCATAAAACAGGACTTTGGAGCACATATTGTACTTAACCTGCACACAGCCTTATGAGATAGGTTATTACCATCCCCATTTTGCAGATGAAACCAGTGAGGCAGCTGTGTTGTATGGAACTCAAGAAAGTATTCTTGTTGCTGTACAACAACTGCGTATCAGTTAAGAGGATAATACTGCCCCTTTTTTCTACCACTTGGGGTAAGGTGAAAATTAAAAAGATAACATAAGTCAAATCCCAAGTTCTTTGGATTAATGGTGATGGTGCTGGTAATAGTCATTACTTACATAAGTTTTTATCAGATGCCAGGCACAGTTCTAAGTTATTTACACATACGAGTTTAATCCCTGTAACAACCATCTGGGAAAGATACTGTGACTGTTCCCATTTTAGAGAAGAGGAAATTGAGGCACAAAAGATAAAAAAGACTTGACAAGATCACAGAGCTAGCAAGTATTGAGATTGAGGTTCAATTCCAGACGGTCTGACTCTGTGGTCTTTATTTCAACTCCTACATGATTCTCTCAGGATAGAGGCTTTAACACTATATTACTACTGTTAATATGTAAAAATAGTATGTTAGGTATCATGGATAATAATAAACTGTAAAATAATGCCTAGTATTAGCTTCTGGGACTATGCATGAAAATAAAAAATTGGGACATAGGTTAGCCCTAGGCAAAGCAGCACCATTTACCATTCTGCATTTAACTGGGTAAAACTTTAAGTGAAAGACAGGGAGTCCTAAATCATTGAATTCAGTGAGCTCATGACAGTGTATTCACTCTAGGCTTTTTATTAACACTAGGCCTATGACTTAGAATGGAAACCAATATGAAAGCAAGATAGTTTTTCAGACTTAGCAGTGAGATAAAAATCTCATTACACAGGTGGTAGGTAATTCTATACTAGACAATTATCTTTGATAATTTCTTTAGTAACTGGGAACAATTAAGAGCTTCCCTAAGGGAAGGAGAATGGCTAAGCTGACTGGGGAATTGGGAAACGTTATAAGGTGATAGAATTGTCACTGATCAACACTGCTGGGATGTTGTGATCTGATGATAAACCTAAAGCTCTTGAATGCTGTAATCCTTGGTGATATTTTAACGGCCGAATCTTTTTGGAATTAATAAAGGCTTAACTCAGTGGACTTGGGGTGCTCCAACCCTGCACTTTCCAGAGAAAGCTTCTGGCTGACAAGAGTGTCTTTCTGTACTTGAGATCTTGGGCTTGGTCAGGTGATTCTTGACATACGGTTTTTTAAAAAAGCACAGAATTACCCTAAGGATAGAAGAATTGAGAAGGTTCTTCTCTCCTCAACTATAGATAAGAAGTAACAACTGAGGAGAAAGCATTGATGATTCCATTTCATAGACTTCCTGAAAATTACCCAGGTTTTCACTGAGGAAGGGACTCGTGGGAGTGGGGCCATACTTGTGTCATTCATCAGAACTAACTTCCGGGGCGCCTGGGTGGCTCAGTCGTTAAGCGCCTGCCTTCGGCTCAGGTCATGATCCCAGGGTCCTGGGATCAAGCCCCACATCGGGGTCCCTGCTCAGCGGGAAGCCTGCTTCTCCCTCTCCCACTCCCCTGCTTGTGTTCCCTCTCTCACTGTGTCTCTCTCTGTCAAACAAATAAATAAAATCTTTAAAAAAAGAAGAAGTAACTTCCTACACTTTGCCAGGAGTCACCTTTATCCTTTTAGTTTGCCAGAAAGGAACCTACATATTAGAAGGCATTCCTATGAATGTGTAATGCTATTTCTACCTATTTGGAAATGACGTTGCTGACAACAAACCTTGAAATTAGAAGAAATCTTTATTAAATAAGAATTTTATTGTATTATAGGTTGTGTCAGGGGTCCCCAAGATTACCCTCAGCTTCCATGATTTGCTGAAATAACTCACAGGATCCAGGAAAGGTGTTCTACCATGGTTACAGTTTATTACAGCAAAATGATACAGATTAAATCAGCAAAAGAAACCGTTGCATAAGGCAGAGTCCAGGAGAAACCAGGTACAAAGTTCCACTTGGCCTCCTGGTAGATTTGCACAGATCTTGCTTAATTTTCCCAGCAACAATGTATGACAACACAGATAAATTTTGTCAACCAGGGAGGCTCATCTGAGCCTTAGTGTCCAGGGTTTTTATTGGAGATCAGTCAGGTAGGCATAGAGCACCCACAGGGCTGACCTTAGCTACTCAAGTCTCTGGCCCTCCTCCTCTTTCCCCACCCAGACGTTACTCTAATACAGCTGGCCCAAGGCCCCAGGCAAACAAAACCGGTGTCACCATAAATCATACTGTTAGCATAAACTGTCTGATTTGACCAAAGCCCCAGGTATGTTAAGACACTCTTATGAGGCAGGACATTGCAAGGGCTCAAAGGTTATTTCCCAGGAATTGGTCCTGAGCCAGTCCTAAAGACTTTTGGAATGTGTAGGGTTTGGGTAACCTAGACCTGATGAGTTAACCCTTTATTGCACCTAGGCCATCTGTGAGGAAAGAATGTTTTCAAGTAAGATACTTAATTGGTGAATATATTTATATTTAATAACTGCCAGATATATTTAGATTCTCTTCACTGAACACTTAGCTAATTTATAATAATCATTTTCTGCCTTATAGTTCAAGCATGAATGGTTTATATCAGGCATTAATTTTGTATACTTGGGCTTGTCATTCCTTTAAAAACTTCGTGTGCTTCTATAAGCTAGGAGTTCTCACTTATTATTAGTGACCATAATTGGAGTCTGGGAGATCCTTGATTGATTATTATTTCAAATACTTGGAGAGCAGAGGGAAAGTTAGCATCGTTATGGTTTAAAACTGTGAGTGGCATAGATAGTATAGTACCTGTTGGTGGCTGATTTCAGCTCATTTCATTAGTTAGCATTATGTTTCTATGAAATTCCTCTCCCCAAAATTGTTCATGAATGTTTAATTAAAAGTCTTTGCCATAAAATATTTGTAGAACCATCTGGTACACGATTTACTTAAATGTTTTACTTTCTTATTTAATTTTTTTACCTTCGGGTTAAAAAATTGACACCTGTTGTAATTAGATAGCTACAGGAGAGTCTTTCAAACCTAAACCTCAATTATTCTTCTTCTCTGTTGTATTATTTTTAGCTATGTATAGAATCATGCACAGAAAAAAGGTGTTTTCCACTGGTTGTGCTCTTTGGAAAACACTGAATCCCTTTAACATAAAAAGGAATTGTTACTATAGCTGCCCCAGGATTATAAACACTCTGTAGAAGGTATGATTTAGCTTGGAGAACAGGATACTAAAAATTTGTGTTTTAGGATAGCTATTAAATGGAAATGTAAGAAATGCCTTAATTACATACAAGCTCTGCCTTTGGTGATTCTTTTAATATCCTAAATAGAAGTTTTCTATGTCCTGTCCTTTTTATACAAATAAATTTGTTGTAGCCAAAGCAAAAACATTTTTCCCTCAGTTTCCCACTGAAAAATAAGAAAACTTACTACTAAAACATAAAAATATTGGAGATTCATAGTATTTCAAGTTAGTATTTGATTTCAACTTAATGTATTATTCATCTGTGTTAGCAGCTCCCTCTGTAGTATCTCAGAAACATGGCATACACATTACACATGGTTTTAGACAGTGGCTTTTTTTTTTTTTAAATTGGAGGATTGTTGTGTCTTTGCAGATTTTAGAATGGATAATATTTTGAGTTTTAAATGTATGATCATGGAATTGTGCTTTGAAGAAACTTTGAGGTCTGTTTGAGGCTCTGTCATTTTAGGTAAGTTCTAAGTATGTTGCTATTAGATCTAATGGATGTTCTAATAGTTGATAAAGGAATCAGTTCATAGAGTCAAAAATATATATTTATCTTATTATTTAAGTCGTTAAAGGAAATAAATAATCTTAAGTAACCTTTTATTATACATACAGTACCACATCATTGCACTTTTTTCTAAGATTAAAAAATTGTGCTGTTATATTGCATATGTAACTGTTAGTACAGAAACGTTTTAAAATCTCTTTACACTGATTTAATAGTTGGTATCATTTTAGAAAATCTGAGGTCTATGAATGTTTTGATATAATCAGATGTACACTAAGAGTATAAGCATATAGTATCATGCAGTTAATCATACATTTTTTTCCCTGAAACTATAATAAAATGATAACATCGGTGCCCACCATCAGTGGCTTGAGTTTTCAAAGACCATGCATCTTTAGATAGCTTCTTAAGCAACTTATAAAAAGACAGTATCTAGATTATAATTGTTTACAAATCTACCTACAGGGTGCAACAGATTTAGCAGGAGCCCAGTATGGAAGGAACAATAAATTCTACCCTGTTCTCTGTATCTTGTAGCTTTTCTATTTTCATATTCTTAAAATCTAATGTATCAACCTGGAAAATATATTCCTTAATAATTAAGAAAAATTATTTTTTAACTGAACTTTTAGCTGTTAAGGGATTACATTATTCATTTTGCACTCTGAGTTTCTCTTTGGAAAACTGTATGAAAATACTTTGGCACTTAGTCACTTTGAGCCTACCGAAATTTAACCCAAGAGAAACCAGTTGTAATTATTTGATTGAAAATCATTATTTATCATGCTTTAGTCAGGATTCTGAATTCTGTACATAAACATGCCTTTTTCTACTGGGATGCCTGCTGGATTGGAAATAAAAATTTGACCTGCCTTGGGAAAAGTTTACTTTTAACTTGAAACATAATGAAACATGATCTTAGTAGTAGTACAGGTTTTCTGTACCAGAAGCAATTAGAGCCTAAAACCAGTGGAAATGAGAAGTCTTAATGCGTGACCGTGTGTCCCGGTTTGTCAGGACTCCTGCATTTTACCTAATGTCCTGTATAATTATTAATTAATAAGTTCCTCCTTTTACTTTCAGAAGTGTCCCTTTAATAGGTTTGGCTTGTGCAGGCATTGTTGAAACAGGAATCTCTTGTCATAAAGGCAGCAAGGGAACCTCCATCCCCATTTTGACCAGTTAGGGTCCTTGATGAGCAGTGATGTAGTTTTGGGCTCCCCAGATGCAGTCATTTAATTTTAACTGATAGTATTTGTATAGTATATTTTATAGCAACATTTTGTAATTTAAAGAATATACAATACATGATTCTTTGGTGCTATGAAACAGCTCTATAAGGATGCCTGGGTGGCTCAGTCAGTTAAAAGTCTGCATTTAGCTTGGGACATGATCCCAGGGTTCTGGGATAGAGTCCTGCGTCAGGCTCCTTGCTCAGCAGGGAACCTGCATCTCCCTCTGCCTCTCTCTCTCTCTCCCTCTCTCTCTCTCTCTGACACATGAATAAATGAAATCTTTAAAAAAGAAAGAAAGAAAGAAAGAAGGAAGGAAGGGAGGGAGGGAGGGAGGGAGGGAGGGAGGGAGGAAGGAAGGAAGGAAGGAAGGAAGGAAGGAAGGAAGGAAGGAAGGAAGGAAGGAAGAAAAGAAATGAAAGAAACAGCTCTATAACCTTCAGGGAATCTTAGGAGTCCATGAACTGCTAAGAACAAACAAAATGAAATACGTATATACGTACTTAAGTGCACTCTTACTCTCAATCAGACAGAACCAGCAAGGACCAGAAATCTACATCCTAGGAGCTTTGAAGATTCCCATGTTGTTAGAATTTCCTCTTCATTTATTCTGTAAACATAAGCATCAACTATGTCAACTAGAATCAGGATTTTTTTCTCTTTTGCTCACTGTTGTATTCCCAGCTTAGAACAGTGCCTAACATATAGTAGGTGCTACATAAATGTTTGCTAAATGAATGAATAAGATAGTCTCTGCCCTCCAGGTCTGTAGTCTAGCGGGGGATACAATCCTATAAATAATAATTATAGGTTAGGAATCATAGCAATATAAAAGAATTAGCATATTCTGAGAGCATTAGGGGTCTGATTTTCACTCATTCCCATTTTAGTGTCCAAGCTGGATTACTTGTAAAGCATTTGATGATTTGAAAAAAAAAACTATTGCTTACCCACTGTCTACCAATTCTGGCTCCTTACCCTTGAAGCCTAAGGCAGAAACACAGAGAAAGGCAAAACAAAGGAAAAGTTAACAGAACAATGCACCAGAATTCCTGACTTTAATTGCCATTTAGTCAGTATCTAGTCTGCCTTATTTATTCATTCAGCCAAACATTTAGCACTACTTTGTACATAACATTATACTAATCTTTGTGGAAGGTACAAAGACGAATTGTTCATTTGTTTAATTTTTTTTTCCATTTAATGTACTGGGCACTGTTCTAAATACCTGACTCTTATTTCCATTTTACAGTTGAAGAAACTATAGCTCAGAGAGGTAAATAACTCATCCAAGTTCACTCAGAAATGACAGAGCTGGGATTTGAACCCATGTTCAAATCAGAGAGCACTGGACCAAGAGTGCTCTTAACTCCCTGATGCCTCTTAGTGCTTTCCTTAAAAAAAAAAAAAAAAAAAAAATACAGTCTGTGGAGTGAGATAAGATGTAAAGAGGGAACCATCATATATATATATATATATATATATATATATATATATATGGTAGGAAGTGCCAAAAGAATATGGGCAGGTGGTATGGAACTTGAAAAGAAGGAGAGAGTACTTCAGGCAGAAAAAAACAATAAGACTTCATGAAGAAAATGACATTTCAGCTGAGTGTTGAAAGATGAGGAGGATGTGGACAGGTAGCCTTGAGGAGGATGGATATTCCAGATGGAGAGATAAGTATCAAGAGCACCTTTTAGGGAATGGCAGATCATCCATTTGGCTAGAGTTTAGCATGCATGGATAATAAGAAATTAAGCTAGTTGGAGCAAATCATGGAGGGCCTTGAATGTTAAACTAAGAAAATTCATCTTTATTCAGTAGGCATTTGAAGGCACAATGAGAGATTTTTGTGATAAGGAATGACAGAATCAGAAGTGTCCTTTATAAACTTAACAAAGAGTTTCTGTTTGGGCTGATGAGAATGTTCTAGAATTAGTGGTGATAGTTGCACAACATTGTGAATGTACATAATGCCACTGAATTTTACATGTTAAAATGGTAAATTTTATGTTCTGTGTAGAGGCCGCTTTTAGACAACAGACTTGAGCAATGGAAACTTGATCAAGGTCAAAGGGCCCACAGCGACCACCTGGCTGAATACAGACAGGCCCACCAGGCAACCCACCTTAAAATATCCATTGGCCCTAACTGACCAATGGGCTACTTAGAACCAGGCACAATGATAAAAAAGGGAAAATTCCATACATCTCCATACCTCCTCACCTTCCCACTTTAAATAGAGCCTCTGCAGACAGTCTTGTTTGAGGTCCAGCCCTGCCACTACCTTGCAATATATTCAATAAACTTATGTTTATTATTCTCCCTTGTTCTGCCTTGGGTGAATCTTTTCATTGCCCGCGCCACCGGCTTCCACCCAATCATTGTCCCACATTTGGGGGCCTGCATCTGATGGAGAGGGACATCACATTATGTTACATTTTACCACAACTAAAAAAAAACCAAAAAACCCTTAAAAAGGATCCAACTCTTAGGGCTGAGAGGCAGCGACTGTTGTGCAGACCAAGAAAGTTGAGCAGAAGGATTTTTGGCAATTGAGTGGGACCTCTTTAGCCATGTACTCAACAGCGTGGGCTTTGATGTTGATGGCTGGTTGGGTATTCACAGAGGTAGGACAAGAAAATGAAAAAATTGGGAGGAGGCTCCCTAGACCCTCACAGAATGGCTGGCCACATTGATACAGAAGCAGTTATCAGAAGAGGACTTGGTATACTCCGAGAAAGGAGAGACGAGATCCAAAGACAAAGATGTTGGGGTGATAGCAAGCAAGCAAGAATAGTAGTGTGGTTAGAATTTGGAGATTGTGTTCAAAGAAAGGAATTTGTAGTTAGAACAAGTTGTAATCATTTCAAAATAGAAAGTAGAGCCATGCTTTAAGGTAGATGAAGTGGAATAATAAGGAAAGTTCTTGAAGTTCAGACAGTTGAGAAATTGAGGGATAGAGATTCTTTACCCTGGTTGCACATTAAAATCACCTAAGGAGCTTTTTAAAAAAATACAAACGCTCAAACCCTACATTCTGATTTATTGGTTTGAGTTTGGTCCTAGGTATCAATAAGAATTTTTGAAAAGTTCTCCCCAGTGATCTGAATGTGCCCTCAGGGTTGGGATCCACTAGGCTAAAAGCCACCAGAATAATTATCAGCATAAATGTTGAAGTTACCAGTGACCACCTAAGGGACTTCAAATAGCAAACCAGCTGTTTGTGTGATCTAGCTAAGATCTGGATTGTTGTAAAGGCTGCTAAAGACAAGGATAAGAGACTATGGAATTAGTTTCTCGTATGTTGTGGGGTTTTTTTGGTTTGTTTTTGTTTTTTTGAGGTCTTTTGAGCATTAGCATTGGGACCAACCATAGCCTGGAAAAGGAGAGGAGATGGAAGCAGCTTACTCTGTCTCCACTTGTTAGCTCTTTACATTGAGACTTTTCCTCAGAATCATGTCAGTGTTCTTTATGTAATCATAAATTTTTTTTGATGACCAAATTAACTGTGATTGATCTACCAATCTTTAAAAACTTGAGGATGTAATTCATCTTCTGTTTAGGCTTTAAGAAAGTTAAAAGATATTCTATTTTAGGCAAAAAGTTCCAACTTTATTTTCATTCTGACACAACAGTGGAAAGGATTTAAAGTGAAGTATCAGAAGTTTAAGGCTATGTGTGTCTTTGACTTGGAGCCTTGAACTAATCACCCAAAATCTCTGCTTCATTCATTCTTTGACTTTTTAAACATGATTAAAAGAGATAATTACTTTATGTCCAATTCCATTCATTTAGCTGATTTTCCAGAGTGAGCATGAGCTAGGAATCAAGAATGTGCTGTTCCCTCAGGTAATTTCAGCTCCCATAGGCTTCTCTAAGTGAGAGAATTTCACCAAACTGAGCATGATGCTGTTGAGAGAGGTAGTTTTATATAGCATCACCCCTTAACAAGAGCCAGCTGTTTCCTGTGGGGTTCAGTCAAAGAAACGGCACTCTGCTTCAACGCCAAACACAATACTGTTGAATTTAATGTGAATTTGACATATTTGTCTCCAACATGGTATCTTCCCAGATGACTTTTTGTGATACTCAATGTTCATTTTATGCCTAAGTTAGAACTTTACCCTCAGGACAGAGGTACTAGCAGGTAGTATGAAGTATAATGGCCATTGTTGTTATCCTTAAGTGGTTCATGGTACAATTGGGGATGATTGATGATTTTCAAATAATTATAATACTAGAGTAATCAGTTTAACACTAGAGATATCAACCAGATTTCCTTAAGCAGAAAAAAACTGCTCCGCCCTTCTCTCCTTCCCAAAAAAGAGTTTGGAAGACTTATCTAGTACTTAAAGTTTTCATAGAATAAAATATTTTCTCTAGTCCTTCCTTATACAAGCCATATAAAATCAATGATCTTATTAGTAGGATAAATTATATTTTCAGTAGTTCCAGTTTATTTTTATTTTCCCACAGAGTTTTAGGAAGTATCTGATTTCGTGTTTATGGGTCCATGTAACTTTCTGCATAGCTGTTCTAATTAAATGGTGTGGAACAGTGCTAATAGGTGGCACATCTAAGTGTCTATTAGATCATTCATTACATAAATGTTAGAAAGTGGGCACTCTGAACAAATGAAAAAGGCAGATCTTTACATCTTTTTAAAGATATAATTGACATACAGCAAACCTTCTCTCTTGACAGAACCCTTTAAATGGACCACCATTTTATTTCATCTCTTCTTTTTTTTTGTTTTTTTTAAGATGTTATTTATTTATCAGAGAGAGAGAGACAGAGGCAGACAGAGGGAGAAGCAGGCTCCTTGCTCAACAAGGAGCCCGATGTGGGACTCGATCCCAGGACTCTGGGATCATGACCTGAGCCGAAGGCAGACGCTTAACCGACTGAGCCACCCAGGCGTCCCTATTTCATCTCTTCTTACTGCCATAAAAAGTGCTCAGACTTCTCCGATAGACCTCTCCTAGATTCTTTCTTCTTACAGATTTTTGTTCTCTGTATATTTTGAATCCTCCCTGCCCTTCATAACTGGTTCATTTTAATAACTTTGTCTTTTAAAATCTTTAACCAAAAATGAATTTCATTGGTGATGGGTAGCGCTGGGTAGGTAAGGAAGCATCTGCAGCTTTCATATTGAGAGGCTTGTCTTCCCTCCAGAGCTGTTTGTGCTTGTTTATACCACTGATAGCAATCTGCTCTCAGGTTTTAATGACATCATTCTTGCAGCTTTACAATAGATCAAACTGGAGTAAATTGCTCTCAAATTCTGTTGGGCAGGAGGATATTTGAAACCAGATTGTCTGGACAGAGAAGTAAGTTTTTTAGACCCGTTAAGAAAGGTTGGTGGGTCTAATTTGAAGGCTCACTGTCCTTAGAGAAAGTATTAAGATTTGTTATAATAACAGTAAGAAGCATTTTATATGATTGATACATGCATTTATCCTCTGAATGGATTAAG
The DNA here is from genome assembly GCF_003265705.2 of Callorhinus ursinus. Classification (NCBI taxonomy): domain Eukaryota; kingdom Metazoa; phylum Chordata; class Mammalia; order Carnivora; family Otariidae; genus Callorhinus; species Callorhinus ursinus. The sequence continues at coordinate 4,473,974 of NW_027397096.1, read as the reverse complement.
AGGTGGTTGAAGAATTTGCCCTTTCTCTTCGTGAATTAAAAAAACTGGAGAAGTAAAATGTTTCTAATCTAGGCGAAGGCTCTTCTTTCAAATATCTTTTTTAATATTTAGAAAAAATCGTGACTATTCTAATCATTTCTTTTGGTGTCTGTTTCTTGGCTCTTAGTCTCTATTTTTTTGTGTATGTTCATTTGCTTTGGAGGGTTATGATGGTGGGAAATTAGTAATGACCAAACTCTACCATCTCCATAGAGCTTGCCTTTGCCTTCTTTGGAAAGAAGAGAGCTGAGGTTTGAAGTAATCTCTTTTTCTCTAGGATGCTCTTTCTGTTTTATTGCATGTGTGTTTATAGCCTTAGTGACAAGGACTCAGCCAGCAAAACCTTCTGGGCTATGACAGAGTATGTAGAATGAAGTATGTATTACGTATCTTTCCAGTGATTTTCCCTTTTTTCTGGTGATAGAATTGATTTTTTTAATTAGTTTTCAAATTGCAAATTAAAGGTAGTTTTAATAAATTTTTGACATTTATATACAACAGATTAATTACCTTAAAAAATAAAAGGAATTTGCCATTGCCTGGGAAAGAGATTGTTGTATTCAAACATTTTAACAACATGACCTTTTATTCCATTGATTTCTATAGAGAAGCACAGGCATGCTTCAGAAAAGGTCAGTGATTCTAATTGAAGCACACACTGATTTTTTTTTTCCTAGTTGCAAAGGCGCCCATGCTTTTTGTTGCAAAGAAGATGATGAGATTTAGGGCTGACCATTTGTTACAAGAGAAAGCAATTCTGTCTGTGATGCATTGCTGTTTTTCTTCTACATGGAAAGCATTGTTTGAAATCAACAATATCCATAAACCAGATTTTCATTATCCATGCTATTTAATGCCCTCTTTTTTATTTCAGAGGCAGTTACATATCTGAGATCTAGGTTGAAATTTCCCTCTTCTATGGACCTGATTTTGGGGAAAAAAAAAGATGTGAGTCTATTAAAAGTCTCACATATTCCTGGTTGTGAGATTTTCTTCTTTCAAATAGGAATAGCAAGATTTCAGAATTTAATGTGGGTTTAAGCATGTTTTCACTGTCATTCTTGGACTTTTCATATAAGAGAATTCATGGCTGGAGGAGCCAGACATGATAATCCACGTATTATAATTTATTAAACCACAAATACACTGTGTCCTTTTGGAGATATCACCTGACTCGTATTTGTTCCAGCATGTATCACACAAAGATAAAGACTCTAAAAAAAAAAGATTGTAGAACTTTTGACCAATATGACACCTACTTGATAAATACTTAATACCACAAGATTTCTTTTTGGTCTGGCTTAGTGTTGGTTTTTGTCCAGTATGCAATTGGAAGAATGATCCAGTTTTCATTATCTGAAGTCAGTAAAGACTGTTTAAGGATTAAAATTGTGTTTTCAAAGCTTTCTGTCCATATTCATTCTGTAGGAAATAATTTGATACAACAAATTCTCCATTTTCTTCTCCCCATCCAGCTAAACCAGTTAAATACCCTTATTTTGCTATCATATCATTAATAATTTTTCATACAAAATCAATTGCTCATTGCACATAAAGCATTAAATGTGTTCACTTGAGCAGGCAGGTCAAACCACTGTAGTTCTGAACCGCAGATGATGTAGAGTTTTTGAACCTGATAAGTAGTCTTTTACATAAGACCATATCACAGATTTCACATTTATACGCAACTTGAGCTGTCCAGGATGATTAGCTCTCTATTTTTAGTGTTCATTGCAGTGCTTTTTTATGACATATTTGCACAACACCTTAGCATTAGTAAACATTTATTCCTAATAGCTTATAAATTGCCCCAGAATTTACTGATAATAGAAGTTGTGTAATGAATCGGTTTTATTCTTTATCTTTTGTCTGAGAGGTGGGAATGATCTAAGTCAGAGACTGTTTGGCAGGCCTGAATATGGGAATGTGGAATATTGACCTTCATCCCATATATTTGCTATATGTGGAAACTGACTAGAGAGTGTCTCCATTTCTTCCCCCTACAAAGCTTTGATGGCTCCCTCAATACTAGATACTAGAGCCTAAATTGATATTCTTGATATTCATACTCATCATCTCTTAGTTCTGCTCCCAGACAGTAGCAGTCTTGAGTTTAATTACTTACTATCACAATATGAAATAACAACAGGGGTCCTCATCTGTTTATTTCAGGGCCTACCTAGTCAGCATTCTAGCTTGACATAATAGAAAATCTGTTGTAGTGGCAAAGAGCATGGAGTCTGGAGCCAGACTACCTAGATTTGAATTCCAGCTTTGCCTCTTACTACCTACGTAACTTTGTGATCTTATTACCTGTTACAGAGTCTGTGCCTCAATTTCCTGGTTAATAAAATGAGAATAATAATGGCACCTACCTCATAAAGTTATTTTGAGGATTAGATTGGTATAGATTAACAGACTGATTTAGAACAGTGCCTGGCAATTAATAAGTGCTATAAAAGTAGTAGGGGAAGACCTTATAGAGGAGATAGAACTTACTGAAACTGAAAGACAGTAGCAATTCCTATGAATTTTCTGATGCAAACAAAACGTGTCAGGCCGACTACCACCTAAAGATGGCATTAGCAAGTACCTGTCACAAACAAATGGACGTTCATAATGGCCTATCATTAACAAACATAGCCTGTTTTTAGAGAGAATTTTTATTTTTTAAATAAGCTGTGAACTATTAATGAGGAGTGGGTTGTTAACCTCAGTACCTCATGTTTACTTACCTGGTCTCCTCTTCCCACGTACAACTCACTGGCACCTCCAAGGCTTCCATCCAGACTGAATCCACATTATGTGTTTCTTAGTGCTTTCTCCAGTAAGTCTCCCAAACCTTTCCTATTAATTAGAAAGATAGGACATAATTTCCTCCTTCAGCCCCACCGTCCCAAGAACCATTCCCTTTCTTATGCCCCATGGTTATGTCCCCTAGTAGTGTCCCTTCCTGCCTACATACAGATTACCCAAGCTTTAGTTTATTAGCACATCCTGAGGCTGTTTTAAAGAACTGTTTAAAATTCCAACTCACAGTTGGAATTTTTTTCCCTCTGCTTTGAAGAGAATCACTATAGATAGAGCAACTTATTCACACCAGCTCTCTGAAACACCTGTGTTCCAGGTGAAGCAAAAAAAAAGACTTGAATCTAGTCTTCACCTCTCCATTAAAAAATAAATATGTCTCTAAAACTTCCCAGCTGTAGGAATGAAATGCTGTCAGGCCTCCCAACTATTATTGGATCACAGCAAAGCCACACCTAATTTGAGCTGTTGAGAAGCCTCATAACCCCATTGTCCTTTTCCTGAACTGCTTAACCTTCTGGTTAACCTTCTGATTATTAGCCTCTTGACATATTTAATTCAGGTGTGAGAATTTAGGGAGACTCATAGGACCATTTATTTGATCTTTTTTGTATATCCCACTGTTCTGACTTTATTTCTATTTTTTAAGGTTGGTAGATACTAGGAGGCATGTGTTACATGGAGACCCAGAGGTTTCAGAAGCCACTAAATATATCAAACCTGCCTTAATTGGAGGATGTGAGGAAGCAGTGGGGCTTTTAGTCACTTCATAGACCAGCTGAGTCTCCTGCTACCAACTCAGTTTATTTGAGAGCAGTACTTCAGGGAACTACAAGAGAGCACACTAGCACAAATCTGTATTTTAGCCAGATAAAATTTATTTATGTACTACTTAGTATATCAGTTTGCTCTCTGCATACTATATGAATATCATTATTAAATATTAAGAGCACTGATTTGTACGGTTGGTAATGGATTTAATAATTATATGTTTAATTGATAGTCTTTTTCCTTTTACTGATACATCACTTAAAGGTGGCGGGAGAACCAGATGGTAGAACATAGGATTAGGTTGAAGTGGCTTTTTTCCAAAGGAAGTATGTTATCCATGAACTGAGCAGTTTTGTTTTGCATGTGTTTGTTTTTATTGTTTTGGATATGTAGAATACTAATCAGTTACTAATTTTTACCACCCTGAGCTCAAGACGGAGAAACCCGTTAGGTTACTAGAAGCCCTTTACCAGAACCAGGGTCCCTGTGTGGAGGTTCTCAAAAGTCTAACAGAGATTAGCACTTTTATAATTGTTCCCTTGAGTTTCCAATCTGTCCAAACCAACCCTAGGTCTCTCTCAAAAATAATATGCCCTGTAGAAAACTTTTCTTGATCTAAAAAGGCTTTTATGTCCCAATATGAAGGAATGTGACTATCATTGATGTACTGTTTGGTGCCAAAAAGAACCACAAGACCCCATTTAATAAGTAAACAAAATTTTCTTCTTTAGCAATGATAGCCTTTAGAGGTTGCCTTAATCTTTCCTTTTATGATCAGTAACTTAAAGGATGTTTTTAAACTGGTTGCCTATTTTGTGATTTTGTACTTGCATTCTTTCGGCTTTTTCTTCAGGGAGGGGGAAATGTTGGGAAAAATAAGAACACAGTCATACATTTTGGCAAAAGAATGGACTTTGATATTGGGCATTCCTGAGTTTATATCCTTATTTCCTCCTCCCATTAGCTTTTTGACCTTCAAAAAGTTACTTGTTACTCTTCCTTGAGCCTCAGTTTTCTCTGTGATAAATGGACATATTTTTCTTTGAAGCACTGTTGCAAGGAATAAGTGAATTAATGTATGTAGTACATTTGGCACAGTGCCTGGCTTATTGTTATTTAATTCAGTACCCTTCCTCTCTCCCATCACAATGATGATGATAGCAGCTAACAAGTAATCCTTGTTCCCTATGTGCCAGGCATTTATATGTGATTCACACACAACATCTAAACCCTGGCAGTAACCCTGTGTGGTAGATATCATTGTGCCTATTTTATAAATGCAGAAACAAACTCAGAGAAGTTATTTAACTTGCGCAATGTAATCAAGCTAGTAAGTAGCAGTTGAGATTTTTAACCTGGCCTTTCATTCCAAAGCCTACACCACACTGCCTCCCACTGCCTAAATTCGTTTAACTCCTCATACTTAAAACCAGCTTCTTGGGGCGCCTGGGTGGCTCAGTCGTTAAGCGTCTGCCTTCGGCTCATGATCCCAGGGTCCTGGGATGGAGCCCCGCATCGGACTCCCTGCTCGGCGGGAAGCCTGCTTCTCCCTCTCCCACTCCCCCTGCTTGTGTTCCCTCTCTCGCTGTATCTCTGCCTGTCAAATAAATAAATAAAATCTTTAAATAAATAAATAAAACCAGCTTCTTGGTCTTCGCTTCTGAAGTAGAATTATTTCCTTCACCATTTTCCCCGAAGTTTACTTTATCTTTTGAAAGAAAGAGCACAAGTTAAGAACAAAGGCCAGGATCTTGCATTTGCTCTGCTGCATACTAGCTATGAGCTTTGGTTGGTTCCTTTACCTCTCTAAACCTCTTGGCTTGTTTGTATAATGGAACCAGGATAGTACTTCTTAGAGTAATAGTACATGAGGCTAAATAAATTTAAAGCTGGATGCTTAATCTATAGAAAAGTCTCAGTAAATATCAGCACTTTTTTTGTCAGTAAATATTTTTCTTTTCCAGTCAAGCTTCTGTGGCCATGTACAGTACATTAAAATCTTTTTGCTTCCTTGTTTTCTCTACTTGATTTTTACGTATCAATCTCAGTCTTTTCTAACCTCTTGAATGTTGCCTTGCCTTCATCCATCTTTTTTCACTGTTTTGTCATTGAGTTAGCATGCTCTCTACACCCACTTGGTGCCCAGTCAATATTTATGGATGCTAATGATGATGGTTACACAAAGATGGTGCTGGCACCAGCCCTGCAGCCTCTGAGACTGCTTTGAATAATCATGACTTCCTAAAAACAGAAAAGGAGTCAATCATCTTACTCATAATTGAAGGTCAGAATCTGGTGTCAGCATTTGTTTCTGTGGTGATTGTGTAGCTTTTTCTGCAGAATTACCTTTGACAGAGTAGTCAGGTTTTCTGGCATGAGGCTGATGATGATGCATTCTTATATTACTTCCTAAAAATAGATGCAGCATCATAGAGGTGTGAGTTAAACAAATACTGATCATAGTTCAGGTTTGTTTTAATTGGAGGAAGGAGTCAGGGGAGGCTTACCATTGAGGGTGTGGTGGGCTGCCAGGCTCTAGATAGTTTCCTAGTCTTCTTGCCCATAATCATTTTTGCATCAAAGAAAATTGTTCAAAACTGGTTTTAATTTTAAATAAAATCTCTTTTCTCTGCCTTTCTGGTATCTCTAATATTGTCCCACCTCATTTCTTTGATCCTTAGAAGACTCCTTTTTTTTTGCTTTTTTCCTGCTTCAATCTCTGTCCTTCATGAACACATTTTCATCCTCAGCAACTTTTGTATTCTAGCAGGGCATCCTGCGTACTATATTTGGGCCCTATGCACTAAAAATTCTGCTAATGACACTGATGTGCGTTATTCTAAAGAATGTCATGATGTTAAGTTTGAATTTATAACTCATTAATGGTGATGTGCTTCCATAATTTCAATATCCAGGTTTTTTAAATAAAAAAAGGAAAGAAATGAAAAAATTTTTAATAAAAGAGAAACTTTGTGCAAAGAAAAGGAAGATTGTGACTAAAAGCAAAATCGATAAAAAATCTGTCTATGGCAGACTTCATTTAGTAGAAGTACAGATTATTTCTTACTGTATCTAATGATTCCCAAACTTCTATTCTCAACTTAGACCTCCCACCAAACGACTGTCCTATATTTCCAGCAATCTCTAGTGAAGGCTTTTTTTGTTTTCTTCCCATTTTCTTGTCAAAGGCTGCTAGCTCAACCCTCTACCCCACCACACACAATATGTTAGCTGGGAGTCCCTATTATTTTTATATTTATATATTTATGAATAATACGCTGACATAGGTACACATATGCTAATTTTTTAAGTTCTCATCTATTTAAAGAGGATAGGGAACATGAAGCTATTCAAGAAGCTATTTCAAGTAAGCATATATGATTCATAGGTACAATGAAATGTTTGTTAATATCAATTTTAGCTTTATAATTTGACTAAAGAAAGGTAAAAGGAGTAAGATTTGAAGGAAGTGGAATACTCAGGAGGTAGAAAAAGAGGCAAAGAATGTGAGGTAGAAAAACTGATCTCTGATTTAACTTTTGTCTTATTTTTCTGTTGTTGGCAAAAGGAGTATCATTATTTAACCTGTCACCCTGACATTCCTCACCCCCAGTCTAGATCTGTTACATGGCAATAGTCCCAGATTGTTATGAGGATTAAATGAGAGGACCTATGTTAAAAATGGCATGTAGTAGGCTCAAAAATACTTTTCAGAAAACTGAAATAATCCCTTAGCAAATTGTGGGGTTATTTCTTATTTGAGGCTGTGGCCTGCTAGTGACAGAACTAAGACTAATTCAGGTGCTAGAAGAAATGAATAAGAGTACTTGTGTGGATTTGGGCAATTACTTCAGACATCTTCGGATTCAGTTCCTTCCAAAAGGAAAGACTCAAATTCAAAAAGAGAACAATTAGTTCTTTATAATAGCCTGTGACTTGTGAGAATTCTTTGAGATAATTCAAAGTGCTTAGAATGTGCCTGGTGCATAGTAAGAACTCAGTAAGTGTTAATTGCTTTTATTTTTATTATTTCTCATGTTTTTAAAAAAAAATTTTTAGGTGAACCATTTTAAGGAAACCAAATGTATGTGTTTTTACAGATAGAGGTAAATTGCCAATTAGAATGTGCATCTAATTTAAAAATCCAGTAGGAGCTGAAGAAATTTTGATGGTTTTCTCACATTTTTTTTTAAGATTATATTTTTAAGCAATCTCTACATACAATGTGGGGCTCGAACTTAAAACCCCAAGATCAAGAGCCGCATGCTCTGCTGACTGAGCCAGCCAGACGCCCTGGTTTTCTTACATGTTTAAAGTTCTAAATCACTGTAGTTATTGGAATTTAGCAGTCCTAATAATTTAGAGATTTATCTCTTTAGAAGAGTATCTGTTGGTTGGACTACCTTGTTTCTCTTATTTCTCTTGGCTGTGTGATGGCAAGTCTGGCATATTCAATTGCAAAGCAGTGCCTAAAGGGCTTTATGAGATTAACAGCCGTGACATTGTTGTAATCTTTGAGTGAATCTGTTGTAATTGCTTGTTTAATTGTCCATCTCCCTTGTTAGACTCTAAAGTCAGCGAAGGCAGTGACATTCTTGCACACCATTGAATTTTCAGTGCCTAGAACAGTGCCTGGCACATGGTCCTATTCAGAATATTTGTTGAAGAATAGAGAGTGACTTCCCATTTGAAAACACATGGCAAGGGAGGGATTCTAAAAGATGCATCATGTATTGTAGTATTAAATTTCTGATTTTTGTTTGAAACCTGGTTTTGCAACAATGCAAGTAATGGCATTCTCATGAATTTCATGTTCTCTCTTAATAGTCAACAAAGTGAAGGAAATTTCATGGAAAAGGTCAGACTGCAGAATCATTACAACCTAGGTTTGAATCCAAGCTCTGTGTCAACAGCTTAAGCTCTCCCAGCCTCAGTGTGCTCATCTCTTAAATAGGGATAGTTTCAAGTTAGGTATTGTGAGAATTAAATGAGGTGACATAAAAAATGGCACATAGAAGCTTCTACAGAAAGTTAGGTTCCTTTCTCCTTTTCTTCTCCTCATAGCACATAATTAAAAGTAATTTGGGGGCGCTTGGCTGATTCAGTTGGCAGAGAATGCGACTCTTGATCTCAGGGTTGTAAATTCAAGCTCCATGTTGGGTGTAGAGATTACTTAAAAATAAAATCTAAAAAAAAGGTAATTCGGCTTTTCTTTATTTCAAAGTAATCTGCATACTATGATGATATTTGGGTAAGAAATGGGAATCAGTAGTAGGCAGGCTCCTGTGGGAAACAGGTTGGTTAGACCAGAAATTGGGAAGCCAAAGGGTAGTTCTAGTGTTTTTTTCTGACTGGGAATGTGACTTGGGGTAAATCACCTAACCTCCTTGGCATGAGTTTGTTTCTATTAAGTGATATCCCCCAGTGACGAATAATATTGGAGAAAGCATCAAAAGCACTGTTTTCTACCCCGTTAAAAATAATTTTCTAGAATGTCAACCTTAGCAAGAATAACGAGATTGGCAACAAAAAGGTCTTTAAAACAACATGGAAACACTGTTGTTTGTCTTGGGCACTTGAGGCATCAGAGCTGCCCCCCCCCGAATTTATAATTGTTAATTTGCATCATTCGTTTTTCTGAAGCAAATCAGTACATTTAGAAATCCATATTTCGTGGAGCTACTTAACTAATTGCTGCAATCAGCAGCAATTTATTTTATAACAGGGCTGTTCAGATCACTCTCAGGTTGGCATACCATGCAGTGTTTTTTATGATCCTATTTTTAATGATGAGTTTTAATAGGAGAAAATGGTTAATCTGTTAATATTCTCCTGAAAACCCTAACTTTAATCCTATATTTTCTCTTTACCCAAAGGTAACTTAAACGGCCATAGCAGAGTCATTGACCCAGTGGGTACACCAGCTGTTGGAGAGGCTGTCCCATTTAGAAGGACCTAGAGAGGAAAAGCATACCCTGTTTTCCCTCTTGTTTGGAGACCCTCATTAAATTACTCAGAAACAATAATCAGATAGCTGCTGTTCAAGTTAATGGCACCTCTGAGTCCCTGTCAAGAGAGCTTTATTTAATGCGCAACAGACCTGGAGTGATGCAGGTGCTTTTTCGGGCCCTCATTTAATTTAAGCTGCTTTAGTTGGCATGGCAACTAGTTGAGACATCTGGGAGACATTATGCTGGGGATTGAGACTTCAGAGGATTTCTGCCGGAGCACAGCAGAAACCTTATCGTAAAGTGGTGTGTGTTGTTTCTAAATCTCTGAAGCTATAATATTGTTAAATCTTCAAATTCAGGAATTGTATTGTACAGAGAAATCCAGTTTTTAAAGGTTTGGCCTGTTTGTTGGCTTGTTTTCTGTGAAGAAAAAACCTTTTTATTTGTGGAGTGAAAAATGTATTTCCTCTGAAGAGTTTACTTTGCTAAACTAAAACTTGATAAAACTTAATTCTCTGCAGAATTGTCATTTTAATCACTTTATAAAAATAATACATTTAAAATCTTTCAGTCTTTTGTGTTTAAAATATTTTAGAGGAGGGACACCTGGGTGGCTCAGTCGGTTAAGCATCTGCCTTCGGCTCAGGTCGTGATCCCAGAGTCCTGGGATCAAGTCCCACATCGGGCTAGTTTGCTAGTGTGAAGCCTACTTCTCCCTCTACCCCTCCCCCCGCTCATGCTCTCCCTCTCTCTCTCTGACAAATAAATAAAATCTTTAAAAATAAATAATAATAAAATATTTTAGAGGAGAGGAAAGCCCCTCTGCACAGAGGTAATAAGTAAAATGGTAAAGGTGGACAGGGGCTCTATGTGGTTTTGCCCTGGACTTTCTGGTTAATTTAAAAGTTTATCAACCTACCCCCATTCAATTTTTTTTCATTTTTATTAAGTTCTTTATTTTAATTCCAATATAGGTAACATACCGTGCTGTATTAGATTCAGGTGTACAGTACAGAGAGTCAACAATTCTCTGCATCACTCAGTGCTCTGTCTCATTCTCTTTTTAAGTCAGCTTATCATCTTCTTAAGCAGAGGTATGAAAGTAGCACTCTCCTTTCTTAAGTATTACAACAAGCAGTTGAATAAAAGATTTTTCAGGTTCACAGATCCTGAGGACAGTGAGATGATAATCTCGTCATTTGTGTTTAGCGGGGGAATACCCGCTGGTTTATATTTTATGAGAAATTATACACATATGTATGTGGTCTTAGTAGAGAAGAATTGACTTTACCATTCGAAATCATGCTTTATATTCATTTTCAATGCCTTGCTTTTCATTTTGATACCTGATATACTTTTCTCTGTGTTAGGGTTAAACCATATGAAATTATTATTTTTGTTGGTCAGTAATGGTCCAGTATTGTCAGTTCAGATCCAATAGATTTAGGGTAAACAACACCCTGATCTGGAAATACATGTTTTGTAATGCTAAATGAAATGTACGAATTTTTTCTGAAATGAATATTTTTTTTAATTTTATTTATTTATTTGACTGAGTGAGAGAAGGAACACAAGCAGGGGGAGTGGGAGAGGAAGAAGCAGGCTTCCCTCTGAGCAGGGAGCCTGATGGCGGGGCTCGATCCCAGGACCCTGGGATCATGACCTGAGCCGAAGGCAGACACTTAACGACTGAGCCACCCAGGCGCTCCTGAAATGAATAATTATTTATGAAATAATCTGGTTATAGAACCTTAACCATTCCAGCCAATGTTTTCCTTTTCCCCTTTCTTTGAAAATGTAGTCTCTGTTAGAAGAAAGCATATGACATTATTTCATACTTTTTTCTGTTTTTGGCTTCTGTATCGTTTATTCCTTTTATAAGTCAAAGCAAGATTTTTCAAGTGCCAGCAATATGAATTCAACCTGATAACTTGAAAATTAAGATGTTTTCTCTCTGCTACTTGCATGCATACCAACTGTCACTACTAACAGTAAAGATCTGGCATCAAAACTTGGCTACCCGTTTTGTAGATATGAAAGGCAGAATAGAATATAACCTGCTCTTCACTTCCATGCAAGAACTTTTCAATCCTTTCAGGAACAAAAAGTTATTAGACTCATCAGACATGACTGACATCCCATACAGATAAGTGCATCATACTGTCTTTAGGAATTTTTTTTTTCTGAGTAAAGTCTCAAGTTAACAACCCTTAATACAGTGATGGCAATTGTGAAGCTCTTTTGTTTTTTTTTTGTTGTTGTTTATGTATAATGTTTCTGTTTTTGGTCCTTTGAGATTTTGGAACCAACTCAAAAATATTGGGACTTCTGTTTAAGGTTTAGTGGTACAAGTAGAAGTTTTTTCCTATCTCTATATAAGATTTCCTAGTGGGGAAAAAATTTTTAAGTATATACAAGAGGGAAATAGTAAGATTCGGATCTTCTTTTTCTATCCTGCAGAAGACTAAAGCTTTATTCCCTGGAGCTGAGCTATGGTGTCTTCGGCCCCTTCCCCAACTCATACAGAACCCTGGCAGCCTGGCCTGTGCCTTCTAAGACAGAAGTTTGGAAGACTTTTCTCCAGAGAAATGGATTAACCCAAGAGAAAGGATCTATACATAATTGAGGATCCCTCATGAAACAAAACTCTAAAGCTCTAAGCTGTCCCACAGAGAGCTATATGACAGTCACATAGTAATAACCTAAACATCCAGTGTTAGGGATCGCTTAAGTCATGACATATTCCAAAAAATGGTATAATATTTAAGCACTTAAAATTATATAAATATAAGAACTATATACCATGGAAAGTGTTCACAAGTTACTTTAAATGAAAAAAAGTATATGTAATATGTTCTACTTCGACACCATAATTGCACTTAAAGGAATGTATTAGAAAATAATCAGATTCACATAAAGATATGGATAGAGATATATGATGTTTATCTCAGGCTTATTTAAAGTAAAAAACGATTAGAAATAACTTGGATTTTCAACAATGATAGATTGGATAAATGAATTCTATTTGTACATTAGAACACTATATGGTCATAAGAATTCTGCTTTATTAGAATACTTAATAACAAGAGAAAATGCTTATATTTTATTAAGTTAAGAAAACAGTCAGCAACACCATGTATATGTTATAATCCCAATTTCAAACACACACACACACGTACAACATTTTCACAAAGATGTTATAGGTTCATTCACAGAGGTAAGATTCTGGGTAGTTTTTCTGTTCCTTGGCTGTTTTGTATTTCCCCAGTTTTCTACAGTGGAAGTTTTTTTAAACTTTTTTGGAAATTTTTCGAAAATACAGAAAAGTAGAGACAATCATGTAATAACTATCATTTACCCAATACCCAGATTCAACAATTATTCATCATTTTGCCAGTCTCATTTCCTCTCTCCCTTTTTATTGAGGGCCAGAAAAGGAAGGCTGGACTTATTTTAAAGGAGAGCCCAAACATCAAATTATTTTACCTATAAATACTTAAATATGCATTTCTAACTGTTAAGGACTTTAAAAACCTAACCATTATGTCATTTGCACACCTAATAAAATTAGCTAATTTCTTAATATTCCCTGATTTCCTCAAAGATCTCTTTTTTAATCAGGTTTGTTTGAATCAGGTTCTAAACCAAAGTCCATATATTGCATTTGGTTATTACATCTCTTGAGACTCTCTTATCCTGAACTTTCCTACCTTCCCTTCCCCTCACATACCCACCCTCCCCTTTTTTTGGTCATTTATTTGTTGGAGAATTTTTCCTGAAGAATGATCCACACTGTGTTTGATTCACATTGTGTGTTTAGCTGATTGCTTCTTCGTGGTGTCTCTTGTTCTTTTATTCCCCATATTTCTAGTAAACTGGTAATTGGAGCTAGAGGATTGATTATATTGAGGTTTGTTTTTTTGTTTTTTGAGAGAGGCTGCAGGGGGCAGAGGGAGAGAGAGTCTTAAGCAGGTTCCATGCCCAGCACAGAGCCCAACACCAGCTCGACATGGGACCTGATCGCACGACCCTGAAATCATGACCCAAGCCGAAATCCAGAGTCAGACGCCTAACGGACTGAGCCACCCAGGCACCCCTATGTTGAGTTTTTTTAAAGACATGAATACTTTTTTGGGCAGTGGTGTTCATATCACATAGACATAAGATCACACATTAAGTGTTGCTAGGGTTGAGTGGTGGATTGAGGTGATGCTTATCAGTCTCATCCCTTTCAAATGGTTGTAGTAGCCATTGATAATTGGTGCCTGTATCCATGATGTCATAGAGGTTGAAAAATGGCAATTTTTTTTTTACTCATGTAGCATTGCTTTTGCATTGATTAGCTGAAAGTTTTCTATAGGAAACAGAGTGAACATTTAGTATATTTTATTACAGTTTTTAAAATTATAACTCGAAAAAAGGAAAATAAAATCCAGCCATTGAAACAATCTTAAACACAGTCAAGTCCAACTTTACTACTGTGTAAACCTTAGGTTACTTGCCTTCTGTTAGCCTCAATTTCCTCATCTATAATTGGGAATACCACCAGCTCCCTTGTAGGATTGCCATGAAAATTAGATGAGATGATATATTTAAGATACTTAGTAGAGTGCTGGTGTACCTAGTGGGTACTTAGTATACGTGTGTGTGTGTGTGTGTGTGTATAATTTCATTCACCCAACAGATGTTTATAGGAGACATAACTGTATATAGGCATTTGTTTCTGAGAATTTGGGATAGACTTGTGAACAAAACAGACAAAAACCCTTGCCCTCATGGGGCAGGGTTGGGAGACAGAAACAATAAACATAATAAGTAAATTATGTAGGGTAAGTACTAAAGGAAGAAAAAGTAGAGCTGTGCAAGTGGGTAGCTATTGTATAAGGCATGCAAGATGCAGTATTAAATGGTCAAGGTAGGCCTCATTCAAAAGATATGATTTGAACAATAACACAAAGGAGGTGAAAGCCATGGTGTCTGGGGAAGCCCATTCCAGGCAAGAGGGAACAACTAGAGCAAAGACCTAAGGTCAGAGTGTATCTAGTATGTTTAGAGAATAGCAAAAATGGTAGGAGAGAAGGTCAGAGAAGTAAGGAGGACAGATCATTTATGGCCATGTTAAGGACATTTTAAGGACTTTGGCTTTGACTCTAAATGAAATGGGAAACTTTGCAGAAGAGTGACAATCTGGCTTTCATTCAAAAAAATGTCCTGTGAAATGCAGCCAAAAAAATAAGATGAATTGATGAATGGAAAGAGCCATGGATAAACATGTACTAAAGCAAATATGGCAAAATGTTAAGTGTAGAATCTAGGGGGTGGATGTATATATATATGTGTGTGTGATCACTGTTTAATTCTTTCAAGTTTTCCATGTGTTTAAAAATATCTAAGAAAAAAATTTTTTAAGCTATTAAGAAAAAAATCGAAATTAACCCTGGTAATAATATTGTAATTTAACTGATATGTATTATTTTATAGGATGATTCTAACATGTCACCGAAAACTCTCCTTAGGAAATTCTACATGAGAAATCTCATTTCCTCACTAACCTTCATTATGGAATAGAATGTAATTCTTTGGAAAGAATCCGATTAATAAAACCTAAAAAGTAACCTAAGAATATAAAAACATTAAAAATTACATTTTCTATATAGTAAAGTTACACTGTCAATATTTAGACAAAATATAAGTATGAGTCAAAAATTTATTCTGGCTGCTGTGTTTTAGAAATATAAAGGTCTTGGGCCAAGGGAGGTAACGGTGGACATGTTAAGAAGTAGTCTAATTCTGTGGCTAATTTTGAAAGAACCAACAGGATTCTCTGATGGATTGGAGGTAGAGTAAGAGAGAAAAAGCATTCGGGGATGTCTCCAAGGTTTGTGGCTTGTGGTATGAGCAGCTTTCTGGAAAAATAGGTTTGCTACAGCAAAGCCTACAACTAGAATAATTTGGTGGGGGGAAAATGGAGAATACACGTTTGGACAGTTTTGGACAGTTTGAGATGTCAGACATCTAGAGGAGATGATGAGTAGACAGTTTGATAAACAAGGCTGGATTTAAGGAAACAAGATTAGAGATACAAATTTGGGAGTCATCTGCATGTATATTGTTTAAAGTCTTGGGATTGGATCCAATTACCCAAGAAAGTGAGTGTGGAAAGACAAGAGGATCAAACCCTGTGGCATTTCAACATTAAGTGGTTGGAGAAGGGAAACAACAAAAGAGGATTGAGAAGGAACAACAAATGAGAGAAAAGAAAAGCCAACAGTTGGGTGTTCTAGAAGCCATTTGAAGAAAATGTCTCAAAGAGGGCGTTTTGACTGTGTGTCAGGTGTTATTAGTTATTCTCCTCCCTACTCTCAAGTTGTTACTACCTGTTTTTGCTAAAATGTTAAATTAGAAGTGTTCTTAAATCACTCTCCCCAGACAATGACCACTTACTACAAGAGTCTTTAAAGCTCATAAAAGTAAAATCCAAAGCCTAACAACACTTTTTAAAAATTTGAGTTTTGAGGGCGCCTGGGTGACTCAGATGGTTAAGCGTCTGCCTTCGGCTCAGGTCATGATCCCAGTGTCCTGGGATCGAGTCCTGCATCGGGCTCCCTGCTCCTTGGGAGCCTGCTTCTCCCTCTGCTTCTCTCTCTCTCTCTATCCTTCTGTCTCTCATGAATGAATAAATAAAATCTTTAAAGGGCGCCTGGGTGGCTCAGATGGTTAAGCGTCTGCCTTCGGCTCAGGTCATGATCCCAGGGTCCCGGGATCGAGTCCCGCATCGGGCTCCCTGCTCCCTGGGAGCCTGCTTCTCCCTCTGCTTCTCTCTCTCTCTCCCTCCCCCTCTGTCTCTCATGAATAAATAAATAAAATCTTAAAAAAAAAAAGATTGTCTATCTTCTAGGACTAGCTGTGGGACAATACTGATAAAAGAAGTGTTTCACAGGCTGTCAGGTGGGTTGTCCTCTCAAAAGATTCCATAATATCGCTCTGGAAGAAGAAAGTTAGGATTGGAAGAACTAAGTAAGAAAGTGGAATAACTGCAGCCCAGTAACAGCTCTGCTTTGTTGTTTTGCCTTTCCCTGCTTTGAGTTGTACAGGGCTAGGGGAGCTTTAGTGTTTTAACTCAGAACATGAAATTGGTGTCAAAAGAATTTGAAATCTAATAGGAATCTCCTGAAATCAAGGGTAGTCTCCCCTTGTCTTAAGGAAGGTTAAAAAGTTTAAATCATAAAATTCACCCATACTTGTAATGAGTCCTTAACTGCACAGGGTAAGACATGAATTTGCCCTATTTTAGATATAGCAAAAGAGTTACCTTCACAAGAGTTCTGAATTCCACATCTTCATTGCTCCCCAGCCTCCAGCCTTTGATCGTCTGCCACGTATTGTTTGAACAAAACCCTGAGAGTATAAAAGTACAAAACATAGGAAGCTTAAAACAATAAAGGAGCCATAGATGTAAAAAAAAAAAAAGTTAAATACTAAAAGAATTAAGATTGTAGATAGACTTGGATTTGAACTAATCATTTTACACATTTCTAGGAGTACTATTCTTCACAAAGTAACTTATGCCACAGTTGATGGGTAGATTGTCATCCTTTCCATTGGTGCCATGGTGGCCTAGGGTGAGACCCCCAGTCCTCTCTTGTTTGGATTCAGAGGATGCTCCAGTAACATGTCTGAATAGATCCTGAGACTCTTTGGTCTTCACATTCTTCCTGGTCTGGCTGTCATTTAAAATATTTATCCTTGGGGCCCCTGGGTAGCTCAGTCAGCTAAGCGTCTGCCTTTGGCTCAGGTCATGTTCTCAGGGTCCTGGGATCGAGCCCCACATCGGGCTCCTGCTCAGCCGGGAGCCTGCTTCTCCCTCTGCCTCTGCTGCTCCCCCTGCTTGTGCTTTCTTGATCGCGCACGCTCTCTCTCTCAAAATCTTTTAAAAAATAAAATGTTTATTATTTTTGAGAAGATACTTGCCAATGACATCCAGTAAAAGGTTAGTATACAATATATATAAAAAACTGCAACTGAACATCCAAAAAAAATAATTCAATTAAAAATGGGCAGAAGACATACAGATGGTCAACAGACACATGAAGAGATTCTCAACATCTCTTGTCATCAGGGAAATGGAAATCAAAACTACAATGAGATGTCACCTCACACCTATCAGAATGGCTAAAATCAACAACACAAGAAACAACAGGTGTTGGTGGATGTGGAGAGAAAGGAGCCCTGGTGCGCTGTTGGTGGGAACGCAAACCGGTGTAGCCACTGTGGAAAACAATGTGGAGGTTCCTCAAAAAAATTAAAATGCGTTAGGATCCAGTAATCTCACTACTGGGTATTTACCCCCAAAATACAAAAACACTAATTCAAAGAGATATGCACCCCTATGTTTATTGCAGCATTATTTACAATAGCCAAATGATGGAAGCAACCCAAGTGTCCATCGATAGATGAATGGATAAAGAATATGTGGTATATAGATACACAATGGAATATAAAAAAGAATGAAATCTTGCCATTTGCAACAACCATGGATGGATCTAGATGGTATAATGCTAAACAAAATAAGTCAGTTGGAGAAAGACAACTACCATATGATTTCACTCGTGGAATTTAAGAAACAAAACAAAGGAAAAGAACCAGACTCTTTAACTATAGAAAACAATTACCAGAGAGAGTGACTGGGGGGATGGGTGAAATAGGTGAAGGGGATTAAGAGTGCATTTGTCGTGATGAGCACTGCGTACTGTATAGAATTGTTGAATCACTATATTGTACACCTGAAACTAATAGAACTCGTATGTTAACTACATTGGAATTAATTTCAAAAATGTTTATCCTTATTTTTCTTTTGTAATGCTAATTATAGAGACAGTTTATTTCTGCTAACTTCTAAATGGTAAATTCTTTAATTTTGGCAATTTTTTTATCTTGTGAGGGCTGGAATTTTTACCTCTTTGTCATGCTGTCTAGAAGTTTTCTTTCCCTAAGCTTTTCCCAGCTTTAAGAATGGAAGTTATTCTTTAGACCTAGTGCCTACTTTGAGGGGGTTGGGGGCTGAATTCTTGGAATTCTCCTTAACTTAAAACCTCAAGATATGTTGTCACAGAATTGATGCAGAGTGACCTACATAAAATTATCGTCTCTCCTCAACCACTCAGCTCAGATCATGTCAAAGTTTTTCTTTATCAGATTTTGCGAGGTAAGATTTTCTTTTTGAAGAAAAAGGTAGTGGCACTGTATAAGTGAAATGTTTTGCTTTTCATTTGAACTTTAATCTGACCTCCCAAGGCTTTTTTCTTCCCTAAAGACTTTTTTCTTTTGACCAAGATATATTTAATAATCTCTACACTTGATGTTAAGAGGCTTTTAAGGGTGGCCAAATGGTTCTTATTTTCACTGATGGAAGAGAAAGCCCTAATTCATTACTCAGTTAAGTAGGTTAATCTAGGGAGGTAAATAAGCAGGATGGTTTGTGGAACCCTGTGGTCTGTCACAAAGTTTCCTTTAAACAGCCTTTAATAGGAGTATGTGGCTGGCATCAGGTGACTCAATTGAAAAGTAACTGTTCCTTATGGGATGACATTTATTCTTCAAGTGTGGTCCAAGTGTTGGCTGGTATACCTGAGTCCAACTTTAGAAAAACAAGACTCTTAAAGCCAAAGCATCAAGGAGGCTGAGAAACAGCAATATAATTCTCCAGACTGGCTCATTAAAGAGCACCGACTTGATAGGCAGTTTGAGCCGACATTGCTATAGCTGCTTCTGGCCAGCAGGTATATCCTCCGGAATTTTGCTGTTACAAATGGAGAACCGTTTAAAGCTGAAACAGCTTTCTTACCTAGTAAAACACTCTTCTCCCTCTGCTCCCACACTAGGATTCATAGATTCAGGTATTCTTTATGGAGATTAAAAGGCATCTACCAACAGAATGAAAACACACACAAGGCGTTAACACTAGGATGTTCACCTTCCATAGATGTATTGATACTCTGTGGCAGGTGACAGAAGGAAGATACTAGATATTGGATCTTTTTTTACACTTGTAAAAAAATCTATGATTTGCTGAAAGACTCAGCCTTGAAGCTGTGACCTTTTTCTAACAGTGCTAAAACTCAGTCTTTTAATATGTCAAAAATATTTTAAAGTAATTAACAACCCCTCTTGAATCTCAGTGGTGGGGAATACTACTGACAAACCTGGGCAGGTTACTGAATTTTGTCTTAGTGAAAATCTGCCCTGGGAAGGGCTCCCTGGGGGGTAGTGAGGATTTGTTAGAGCCAGCTCAGAATCACAGGTTGAGAGTACCAATAGCAGAGCTCCTGTAGCCACCCACACTTAGGAACAATTCAAGGATATTGGTATGGTCAACTTTTAAATTCCAGCGCCTGAAAAGCTTATCTGTATTTAAACCTAACTCATCTTTTGAATTCTAGGCATTATCTGTAGATTGTGCAACCTTTGATGACACTTTATTTTACAAAATTACAGTTTTTTGAGGTAGGACTAAGTCAAGCTTTTAATAACGTTTATGATGCCATTATTTAGAGAACAATCTTAAATCCTGTATTCTCTGTTACCGTGGTTTTCCCCAAATAATTGGTTGAGTGAAAAGAATTAAATATCTGCAATTAAATCCGTTTGTTATTTCAGGTTTGAAATATCTCCATTCAGCTGGCATTTTACATCGAGACATTAAGCCAGGGAATCTCCTTGTGAACAGCAACTGTGTTCTAAAGGTAGCTTTTCAGTTCCTTTAAGTATCTGAGAAAAATTTAGAATGCCAAGGCAGGTTTAAGAACAATGTGTTTTTGTGAAAGAGTTAAAATTTATTTTCATCACTTTACCAAATAATTAAAGAACCGAGTTTTCTCTGGCAGTATCGCTAGTCATGGCCATAGTAACTGATTTGTCATCTTGACTCATGGTTTCTTCATGATAGTTTGCATATGTTTTGGAAACACTGAAATTGGAATTACAGTGTGACCAGAAAAAAGATAAAGAAGGTAATTTCTTTTTAGATTGTTCCAGTGCTAAAGGAAGTATATATCAAAAGAAATATTGCAAGACTAGTAAGTTATTTATATGAGAATGAAGTATGGCTTTCAAGAAGACTGTGTTTTTGCACAGCTAACATTTCTATGCCGTGTGTGACTGAGATAGCCAAGTAAGGAAGTGGAAACACTTAAAAGTGAAAATACTAGGGGTGTTTGGGTGGCTCAGATGGTTAAATACCTGCCTTTGGTTCAGGTCATGATCCGGGAGTCCTGGGATCGAGCCCCATGTGGGGCTCCCTGCTCAGCAGGGAGTCTGCTTCTCCCTCTGCCCCCTCACCCTGTTCATGCTCTCTCTCTCTCTCAAATAAATAAAATCTTTTTTTAAAAAAAAGGTAAAAATACTAAGCAGAAAGGGGCCAAATATATTTGACAATATATAGTAGCCAATCCTGCTACTCCCTCTGAAGGGGAATTGATTACAGGATTTAATTGTAGTTAGTAGTCCCAAAATTTCAAGCCATCAATTTCAATTTTACTTTCCCGCAGGGTCTCCACCTACCCCCATCCGTTGTTTCTTGTTAGAGTGGCTCACAAATTGCAAAATCCACATATGTGCATTTTCCTGCCTCTAATAGATGTATTAACGGAACGCCTAGTGAGAGGCCCGCCATATTTTCCCCATCATAGAAATTAGAAGTAAGGGCCTTCCTAGAACTGTGTGATCTCTGTGTAAGCAAATTTAAATTCTATTTATTTTATGAGTGGCTACAGTATTACATGGTGCTTCAGTTTGCAGTAAATATTCTTAACATTCCAACTGATAGATTTGAAAAAGAAAACTGGTTTTTTTGTTTGCTTTAATAAATAAAGTCTATTTATATTTAAGTTTAAATAAATAAAGATTTATTTATTTGGAAGAAAGAGAGTGCACAGTGGGGAGGGGCAGAGGAAGAGGGAGAGAGAGTTCCAAGCGGACTCCATGCTGAGCACAGAGTACAACACAGGGCTTGACCTCATGACACTGAGATCATGACCTAAATCGAAACGAAGAGTCAGATGTTAACCAACTGTGCCAACAGGCACCCCAAGAAAACTGGTTTTTAGATGTTACCTGCTTTATAAGTTATCAAGCTGTCATTGTTACTTAGCTTGATGGCAGTTAAACTAAATATTAAAAGCAAGTATATAAATGAGTATCATTTTGTATTTTAAATGCTTTCTTTAAACTCTGGCCAATTTTCTTTAAAAGCTGGTATGTTATACTGTGAAAAAAAATCACCCTTCCTTATAGCCTTGAAGAACTGTTCCTGATTTAACTCTAGAAAGATTAAAAAAAAAAAAAAACAACTATCTTTCAGGGGCTCCTGGGTGGTTCAGTCGGTTAAACATCTGCCTTTGGTTCGGGTCACAATCCTGGGGTCCTGGGATGGAGCCCCTCATCAGGCTCCCTGCTCAGTGGGGAGTCTGCTTCTCCCTCTCCCCTGCCCCAACTCATGTTCTCTCTCTCTCTCTCTCTCAAGTAATATCTTTAAAAAAAAAAACTGTCTTTCATATTTTCCCTGAAAACAACTAATGTTGTAGTTCAGTCTCTTTCACAGAGAAATTAATTGTTCCCCATGTCCACTAAAGTAAATATTCCTTCTATAGGTCATTGAGTTCATTTCCCTGCACCTTTCCACTTTTTAAAGAGCTGCAACCTATTCCCATAACTCTAATTTTAATTTAAAAAAATTTTTTTAAACCTTAGGAATTCTTTATTCTGTTTGGACCAAATCAGTTTTATGACAATTTAAGCCAGTTTCTTCTTATTTTGGTTTCTGGTTCCCAAAGCATTTTGTTTAGAACCGTCTTGCTTGGTGCCACTACCTGCTTGAGGTCCGTTTTTCAAATCATCTGTTATGGTATTATAACTTCTAGCTACACAAATGAATAACTAGAGGAAAATGTCATTTATGAATAAACAACACAAAGATCAGGATAAATTGAAATTGTGCCCCACTCCTTTGACTTGTCTTAGCAGCCTACTTTTAAGACCCAGAATGGAGTGCCAAGCTACGGACACTAATTCTCTCTTCTCAAGTGTACAAATTCATCAAAAATAATATGATAAAACATTTCTTTTAAATTAGTATCCTTTCATATTCTGAATATATTTTGTTTCCTATTAAGCACAAAATGGATAATTTTGTTGGAAATCTCATTATCTTTTTGGTTGTCTGATCATATAAGCTTCTTACTTTGGGTTTAGTTTGTCTTCCAGATAAATTGCCCAAAATGACTCCAGACAGACTGGTGTTTTTAACAGAGGACTTGCTTTATAACAGAAAACATTTTCTGTCCGGTGGGTGGTTGGTGGTGGTTGTTGCTGTTTTTACTGTAAATACAAGAAAGATATAGGAAAATGGATTTAAGTTCTTTGGTTTTGTTTTGTTTTAAAAGATATCCTAAAACGTCACAGCCATGGAAGAGAGTTTTAAAATATTATGTGTTATTTGAACACTAACCTTTGGGAGAATTTGATAAGCAATTTATAGTGTTTGGGTTTTTTTTTTCTTTTTGGTATGGTTTTAAAACATTTTTTTAAGCTGCCAGACCCTTTTTTTCAAATAAAATCTTATGCTGCGACCTCAACTTAGAAAACAGTGTTAGTTTATCACTTATAATATTGACTCATGAAGTTAATCAGTGAAAATGCTGGAGCTTGGAAGGCCCTTACTCTCTTATCTTAACCTCAGTGCTCCCACTTTTTGTTTTGGTGGCCCAGTATTAAGAAAATGTTCTTAATATGAGAAATTCCTGAAAATAAGTAGAAGTTGCTGGTGGTGGCGCTGCTGCTGTCTACTAACAGCTCACCTTGTAACCTTAGCATACTTTTCAGTTAAACAGAAATAACAAGAAAAGATTTATTCCTAGGTCTGCATATAAATTAACCACTTTCTGATTTACTGTTGTGTTACCGGGTTCTAGCATACTTTCCAAACCATAAGAGGCATTCAGTTAAATATTTACAGCACAAAGAAATGAGTGAAACTTGTAGCATTGGTATCCTACAGTGTGCTGCATTTTGACATACATATTTGAGTGTGAATAGTATTTTAAATAGATAGGTACATGGGAAGTTTAGGACTCAGTTTGAAACCCATAGATCTAAAGAAATTTTACTATGTGTATGCCATAAAGACAGTGAACATAGCTCAGGAGGTCTTCAAGATAGGCACTTTTTTTTTCGTATAATTCCTTGATAAGCCTTGAAAATACATAGTTTGATTTGTACATTAAACCTAGAAATATGCATTGAGCTGTCTTTTTGGTTTAGTTATCAGTTGAAAAGATGAGTGAGAAGAATATTTTTTTTTAAGATTTTTTTTTTTTTTTTTTGGCAAAGAGAGAGAGAGCACAAGCAGGGGAAGCGGCAGGCAGAGGGAGAAGCAGGCTCCCTGCTGAGCAAGGAGCCAGATGCGGGACTTGATCCCAGGGCCTCGGGATCATGACCTGAGCCAAAGGCAGACGCTTAGCCAACTGAGCCACCCAGGCGCCTGAGAAGAATATTTTTAAAATTCATCATTTTATATAGAAATAAGGAAGTTTGAGATTTTTTTTTTCTCTTATGCAAATAAGATCAAATTATATATTGACACAAATATACTCTACCTGTACCATTGGAAACTTTTCAAAGTTCAGAATCTATCAAGATTTTGATTTTTTGCTTATTTTGTTTTACTTTACCATTTGTAAATATATTTGTCTCTTTAACAATATTTTGATAATCTTTTCTATTTAGATTTGTGATTTTGGATTGGCCAGAGTGGAGGAATTAGATGAATCCCGTCATATGACTCAGGAAGTTGTCACTCAGTATTATCGGGCTCCGGAAATCCTGATGGGCAGTCGTCATTACAGCAATGCTATTGACATCTGGTCTGTCGGATGTATCTTTGCAGAACTACTAGGACGAAGAATACTGTTTCAGGCACAAAGTCCCATTCAGCAGGTATGATTTTACTTTAGGCTTTAGTAGCTTTCAATTCTATTACAGATTTAAAGGAAAAACCATCTTGCACATGTGTGTGGGGCTTATTCATTGTACTGTCTAAATTGCTTTTAGCAAATTGAGGTTCATTTAAAATTCAGAAAGTTAGGAAGTTGAAGATTACAGAGAGATTCATTTTGTAACTTACGAACCTATTAGAGGGAGTGTTGACTTTATTACATGCACTGATGCATAGCAGCAGACTCTGCTGTAACAATTTGCACAGGTGTAATCTTCCATTGTTAGAGGGCCTCTGTTCTTTCTGACTGAATGGGTCAGACTCGAAAATGCATTTGATGGCTTAATGTACTTACACTTTGTGCTTAGAATATAAATTTTGAGTGTTGATTTCCTTAAATCTGAACATTTAAGAACATTTTGAACCTTTATTTTTGGGCTAACATATTTAAATATGGCAGAGAACATTAGGAGC
Source organism: Callorhinus ursinus (assembly GCF_003265705.2). Taxonomy (NCBI): domain Eukaryota; kingdom Metazoa; phylum Chordata; class Mammalia; order Carnivora; family Otariidae; genus Callorhinus; species Callorhinus ursinus. The sequence continues at coordinate 4,448,942 of NW_027397096.1, read as the reverse complement.
TTATTAAAATGTAGCTTTAGGAAATCATTGGTGTTACTTTATCTGCCCTGAGAGCTAATTCATTACCCCACATATTTTCTTGAGATAATTTGTAAGTATTATTTTAGATCCCTAAATTATTTAAGATCCATAAATCTTAACAATAGTGTTTGCATGAGATTAATGTATCAGTGATGTGCTCAGCCTGCAAAATCAAACTGGTGGGTTCAAATCCTGGCTCTGCCACTTACTATCTATTAATTCTTAGGCAAACTAAACCATTCTGAGGACTGTTGTGCAGATTAAAAGAAGTAATAAAGCTGAAAATGAGGCCTGGCACATAGTAAGCACTCAGCAAATATTAGCGACTGTGATAGTAGTTATATGCCAGAATGCTAGGGTTGCAGCGGTAAATAAGACAAAGTTCGTTCCTGCCTTTGTGCAACTTTCACATGGGACAAAATAAATAAGTACACAAATAAATATAATGTAAGTAAGCTAAGTAATGACAAATTCTGTGGAGAAAAATTGAACCAGGTTAGGGATAGGGAATGATGATAGAGCAGAGCATTGCTAAAGGGTTCTCTGAAAGAATGACATTTGAGGCGTGACTCAAAGTGAAATGAGGGAGTGAGATACTGGGCATGTTTCAGGAAAAGGACAACCAACATAATTAAGTCTCTGAGGCAAGAACAAGTGTGGCCTGTTGGAGGGATGGCATGATCAAGGGGGAAGATTGTAGGAGACAAGGTCAGAGAGAGAGAGAGAGGGAAGGAGCCTGACTGTGGTGACTGGATAAGGACTTTGGATTTTATTCTGTCCAAACTGTAATGGAAAGCTATATGAAGGTTTTGAGCAAGGGAGTGTTAAGATTTGATTGATCACATTTTAAAAGATCACCCTGACTACTATGTATCTTTGTAAATAATTCATACACTTGGCCCAAAATGGAAAAATTTCTTTTATACTCTTCTACAAAGAATTAACTGATACCTTAGAAACTGTATATGCTATGATGAGCATTTGAAATTATTTCTCTGCTATACATTCAAAGTCTATTTTACCAAGTTTACATCTTAAAATTTGATCCTAGTGATAAAAAATTATCATATATAATTTTAATGCTGGGTACTATTGACAATACCCACTTTACTATTCAATTTCTTTAGAAAGTAGATTTTAATGCACCTACCTGTAAGACCCATCATATCTGGACATAAGAAACTGCCATACAGAAAAGCTTAAATAAAAGTTAAGGGGTTGTTTGAGACACCTGGGTGGCCCAGTCAGTTGAGCATCCGACTTGATTTCAGCTCAGGTTATGATCTCAGGGTTGTGGGATCAGCCCCACGTAGGTCTTTACACACACTCATCAGGGAGTCTGCTTAAGATTCTCTCTCTCGGGGTGCCTGTGTGGCTCAGTCGTTAAGCGTCTGCCTTCGGCTCAGGTCATGATCCCAGGGGTCCTGGGATCGAGCCCTGCATCAGGCTCCCTGCTCAGCGGGAAGCCTGCTTCTCCCTCTCTCACTCCCCCTGCTTATGTTCCCTCTCTGGCTGTCTCTGTCTGACAAATAAATACATAAAATCTTTAAAAAAAAGATTCTCCCTCTCCCTCTGCCCCTCCCACCCTGTGGGGGGGGTGGCGCACATGCATGCTCTCTCTCTTTCTCAAATAAATCTTTTTTTTTTTTAAGATTCTATTTATTTATTTGACAGAGATAGCAAAAGCAGGAGCACAAGCAGGGGGAGTGGGAGAGGGAGAAGCAGGCTTCCTGCTGAGCGGGGAGCCCGATGCAGGACTTGATCCCAGGACCCTGGGACCATGACCTGAGCCAAAGGCAGACGCTTAACCCCTGGGCCACCCAGGCGCCCTCAAAGAAATAAATCTTAAAAAAAAAACAAAAAACGGGGTTGTTCAAATCCCATATATTGAACAAGGATCTTGGATTGCTGCTGAAAAGAACTATGCGCGCGCGCGCGCGTGTGTGTGTGTAAAGTGTGAAGCAACTGGCATAGGTAGGATTCAGATATCTTATTATCTAGAGAAATGCATAGGTCTTGAGTTTGCCAGTCTGATGTAGCCACTGACAGAGAACTCGCATCTATCATCAGTGTATTTTAGGATGAGAAATCAAGATCTAAAATGGGAAGAGAGTCTAACTTTTAAATGGAAGTAGTTATTTTCTGTAGCATTTTCTCTGTATCTTTGAGAAATAAAAACCCTAGCAGACTTCATAAAAATGTTTCTCACCCAGGGATCTTACCCATTTTAGACAACTTTCTGAATGTTTCCATTGGTTTTCATGAGCCAGTCATTTTCTTCTACCTTCACGGTAGTTGTTAGAGGTCCAAAAGTATCACCAACACACTTTTCCCAAAAAGCTTTGTATAGAGATCTTCTATGTAATACAAGCTACTTGATCATCTCCATTATCCTGGAGGGCAGTGATCCTTATCTAAACTTGATAGTTTTTTTTTTTTTAAGATTTTATTTATTTATTTGACAGAGAGCATGAGCAGGGAGGAGGAGCAAGGGGAGAGGGAGAAGCAGCTCCCCACTGAGCAGGGAGCCCGATGCAGGACTTGATCCCAGGACTGTGGGATCATGACCTGAGCTGAGGGCAGACACTTAACCAACTGAGCCACCCAGGCGCCCTAAACTTCATAGTTTTGATAAGTGCAGAAAGTAGTGCTTTATATCTGGCAATCTCAGTACGAGGAAAAGAAGTGCTCTGTAGGTAAGAATTTTCCATCCTGGAGGAATCTGAATGATATGTTATTGCTAATTAGGTTATGAAGTTAGAACAGTTTTCGCACTACAGAAGATTGTAAAGGTGGTTTCCTACCTACCAAGACCTGTGAGAAGACCATTTTCTATCGTGCATAGCTGATTACATGTGGTCTTGTGCAGTGTCATAGTTTTCTAAGAAGCACCATTTTCTGCTAGTGTAAGAGGTTTCCAGCATAACTAGAACGAGGTGATTTGTACAGGCCCAAACATCAACAGCTTAGCTTTCATTTCAGATGTGAATATTCTGAGTATTTACTGAGTCACAGCTGCCTGATTTATGGATTGGCTCCTTGATGAGCCTGAATCCATTTGAAGCATCAGAATCCATTCATTAACTATTTGAAAAGAAGAGTCATTAGCCATGAGCAAAAGAGCAGTTCACCTCTGCAAGGATCATAGATACTGTCTTATCAAGACCCAGGGCAGGTACATGCAGACCCCTAAGTTACTATAGCCTTAGAATGCCCTGCTTGCCAAAATGTATTTTAATTCTGTCATATGGGTTCCTAATAAAAACATTTTTCTGGCTTTTTTAATAGTCCAAAAGTGAAAGTCGGAGTTCCTATCTGTTAATCTGGAACTTACCTTAAGAGCTTGTTTCCCGCCCCCCACATTTGGTCCTCATCTCTAAGGGCAGTGATTTAAGAGTAATGGAAAGTTGTTTCCATGAGCTCTTACTATCTGTCTGTATTTCACGTTTCCTTGCAGCTGGATTTGATCACGGATCTTTTGGGCACACCATCGCTGGAAGCAATGAGGACGGCTTGTGAAGGCGCTAAGGCGCACATACTCAGGGGCCCTCATAAACAGGTAAATGGTAGGGCGGGGCCTGTAGTTTGTAACCACCTGGACAGGACTTCTCTTCCAACAGAATAATGACTTGAGACTTTTTAAACCAAAACATGATTTACGGGTTTTATTTAGTCTTTATGTCACAGTCATAAGTAAGAAAATGTTAAATATTTGTCAAACCAAATAAAATATCATCATTCCCAATGCTGTGGGAGAAAGTAAAAGCTTCTGTAGCACTGTTGCTAAGAAATGACTCCTGGCTTTTTGTCTCCTGGTCTTTGATGTGTCTGGGAAAAGTTACTGGGGTAGAGCTTTCACTTCAGTGCCTGTATATCAAGATGTCTTTTCTAAATACTGAGCCAAAATACCTGGTTTCTCTTATTCCAAGCAGGAATATGAGGCTGTTTCCATTGCACTCTTACCACTCACACAGAATCAGGCTTGAATGCTTGTAGAAAAGAAGTATGAAGAGAGACTGCCAGATGTACTGATCAATATAGCTTGCAACCAGACAGGTCACTGCTGAGAAAGACAAGAAGATAGCTAAACCACCTGTTGGTTTAGCAGCATTTTTTTAGGTGGATAGAACAGCTTACTGATGTGAAAACTGAGCGAGAGAAATAGTTTTCCTCAGAACAACAAACTGAAACAGAAAAAGACTTGAACAGGAAGACTCGGCAACTAATTTTCATGGGCTCTGCCTTGGTTTCTTTTAAATTAGGCATTTAGATGATCTGATTGATCATTACATCTGATTGATCTAAATGACCAAATGACAGACCGAGCTTGATACTCCTCTCAAATTACCAGCCAGACATTTAGGCAAGTCCTTGTGCCTTGCTCTTGCAGTTTCTCTAATTCCAGTGTGACTCCAGAGCTCCCATTTTCACAGGCACAGGGGGCAATAGGTAAAGTGTGTTCTCTTCTAAAACCAGTCTGAACTAGAAAAATAGAGATGTTGACGCTGGTATTTTAAATAACTCCCTGCCAGTTTTATCTTTCTGTTGCATTTAGTTTATAAACTGAAATAATTTGAGCCCTAACTCTCTTAGAAGAGCACACAGTAAGTCTTAACTTAGAGGAAGCTTCTGTATTAATGGAAGGAACTCAAAAGATCTATTATGTTCTATTTATTGGCCATTATCAGGAATATTAAAGTAATTTATCAATACTTCATGGTAAACGTGCCCTTGGAACTAGCAGAATAATTTTCCTCTTTTACTGACCTTAGGTCAGTAAATCTTTCCCGGCTAAAGGTAGCCAGTAATGAAATGTGATTAAGATCACATACCCTGGTGCCACCCTTCCATCTCTAGAGGAATTTTAACTATTACTAATGGTTGCCAGCTAGTTAATCCTTTGTGTCAGAGCTGCTGAAGTGCAGCTAAGAGAGCAAGGCTTCCTAAGGAGTTTCCTGCCTGCCTTCTAGAACATCTCAAAAATATAACATACTGCACCAAAGGTAACTATGCTCTCCTTTGAGCATTCCTGCAAGTGAGTCCTTTCCCTACTAGAAATTTTTAAAAATCTGTTAGTTGTAAAAACCTAGAACTTTCAACAAAATAAAAAAGAGTTAAGTATCATATTTTTGTCTAAAACAAAGGAGGGAAGAAAGAAAAATTTAAAGTCCTATGTTTATTTAACTAGTTAAATAGGTTAAGATGTTAAGCAGAATATTTTCCTATACATTTTTACATGAATCGGCCTTTTAACACTAATGCCTCTTAGAATTTATTTTATCATTAAGTTTAGTGATGGTCTTAAGAGAGCACCACAGTAAAAGTTAGGGATAGCCCTGGCTAGTCTTAAGAGAGCACCACAGTAAAAGTTAGGGATAGCCCTGGCTAGTCTTGGTATTGGAATATTTTGGTGTTTTGTTTTGTTTTTTAAGATTTTATTTATTTATTTGACAGAGAGAGACACAGCGAGAGAGGGAACACAAGCAGGGGGAGTGGGAGAGGGAGAAGCAGACTCCCCGTTGAGCAGGGAGCCCGATGCAGGGCTCGATCCCAGGACCCTGGGATCATGACCTGAGCCGAAGGCAGACGCTTGATGACTGAGCCACCCAGGCGCCCCTGGAATATTTCGGTTTTAAAGAGAAGACTGGTGGGGTGGAAACAAATTAGGCAACCATTTTCCCTCAAAGGCTAGATACACTTTACACAAAACTTTAAAAAAGTCTTTTTTTTTTAAGACTTTATTTATTAATTTGAAGGAGAGAGCACAAGCAGGGAGGAAGGGCAGAAGGAGAGGGAGAAGCAGACTGAGCAGGGAGCCAGATACAGGGCTTGATCCCAGGGCCATGACCTGAGCTGAAGGCAGACACCTAACCAATTGAGCCGCCCAGGTGCCCCAAAACTTTAGAGTCTTATCTTTAGATGCTTTTAACCAGTACTAGAAATGGTCTCCAGAGTCAGGTGTTCATGGTCTTTGAACAGTAACCCGGGTAGATTGGTATAGAGTAAGGTTATGCCTACCATATGTAATTGAATGCAAATAAACTTAGCATATTACTTAGTTCCAGTTTTCCCCCAGTTTGGAAATTCAGGTTTTCATCTACATTTGCTAGTTGATCTTTATACCACTACTGCTCTCTAGAGAAGTTAGCAGAACCGTGAAGCTCTTTACTTAAACCATCAGTCAGACTCGACTTTTCCTCTTCCTACTCTCTACTCCTTCCCTTACCCCATGATGCATATCCTTTATGCCTCTTGTTGGCCTGTTAGCAGCTGCTTAAAGGTATCTCCATTCACGTTTTACCTATTTAGAGCTGAGATCAGAAGACACACAAGTATATTGGTATGTAGCCACTTGGATATTTTTTTTTAACTTTAAAAGATTAATTTGGTCCCAAAATCAGTATATACACTACAGCTTGTGTAGTTCTGTACATCATGACTGTTCTGCAAAGGGCATCATTCTTAGCTCAACGCCCCACACCACATATATGCTCTGTTTATATTTCTTTGGTCTATAGTGATGAAAAGTGCAGGCTGTGGCGGCAGTCTCAGGCTTACCACAGTGCACAACATGTTGAAGGTGTCCCAGGAGTTTTATGCTACAGTGTTCAGACAGACTGAATGTGAATCCAGCCTCAACTGGTAACTCACTTTGTGATCTTAGGTAAATTACTTAACCTCTGTGTGCCTCAGTTCATCGATCTGTAAAATGGGAATAAAACTGTTTCCTACCTCATTAAATTGTTATGATGATAAAGAGATAGTACATGCAATGAGAGCATAGAATAGTGTCTGACATTCTAAACATGTAATAAATATTAATAAATATTACCAATTAAAGTTATCACTCTAAAATGGTAGCTAAAGCTTGTGATGATTTTTTTATATATATAACATTATGATCAAGTGGAGTTTGTCCCAAGGATGCAAAGATGGTTCACCCAGAGAAAATTTATTAATATATTTTGACATTTTAAGTGAGAAAAATCATGATTATCTCAATTGATGCAGAAAAGGCATTAGATAAGGTTCAGTCCTTTTTATGCATTACCATGATAGAAGTTCTTTACAAAAACCTATAGATAAATTTATAGATAAATATATGAACAAGGCAGAGTGAGCTGTATTAACACATTACTAATGACATGAGATAAAAATGCATGCACACAGAAAAAGCCTCTAACTTTTAGAAAGGACTCAGAATTCTGCGTGAAGCTGCTTAGGCTATTGGAGGGCTTCACAGGGCAAGCTGTACTACTGTACTTACTCTAAATTACTTGATACAAGAGTTAGATGAACTATATTTAAACTCATGAGGAATACTTCTAAAATTTCAATACAAGTTTTTGAGTTTGGACTACAAAAAGAAAAACTAAGCTCTTTTTCAAGTAGTTCCCACTTAAGTAGCTACTCAAAGTTAGATGGAAATAACCATTCTTTACTACTAATGATCATTTCTAACAATTAGAAGTTTGCTATGTACTAGTCGCTGTCCCAACTGTTTCTTATACATTAGTTCATTAAATCCTCACAGCACCAAAATGTACCATTTGCTCCTTTTTACAAACAAGAGATGAAGGATTACAGAAGTCAAATAATAAGCTTAAGGTCATAAGCCAGATCTTAAAAGTAGGTTTCTCTACTTCTAAAAATTATGTTCTTAGCCAGTATGCACTGCCTTACACATACACCTTCACAGCAGATTTTTTTATTAATTTCATTTGTACATATGCAAGTAATATGTGAGTACATGTAAAATAAAAGTTTTACAGTTAGTCATCCGTAGCTACCCCCCCACACACACACACACTGTCCCAGTCACCTCTGGATTAATTTGAGAATATCTTCCTAGACATATTTTTCTGTGCATTTATTTATATATATTTGTACAGAAATACATACTATCGTTTGTTGGGACTTCCTAAAAAATAAAACCATACATACACAAAAGGAGAATCTAATTGCTGTTTTCTTAGAGTCACAGATTACTGTCTCAAATTAATTTTCTTGTGTGGTTGATTAATATACATATTCCCATACAGTGTATCAATCAGGACTCTTTTTGGGTGAAACTCAATTAAAACTGGCTTAAACAAAAAAGGGTTCTTACTGGCTCATAGAATTGTTTATATGAAGATGTTGGGCAACAACTGACTCAGGCTTTGCTGGATTCAAGTAGTCAAGTGATGTTCCGAGCCAGGAATCTGATTCTTCTCTGTTTTGTTTTCCTGTGTGTTGGCTTCATTTTCAGACAGGCTTTCTTTATTCCTGCGTGTTTGTAAAAATGGAACCAGCAGTCCGGGCCTACGTTCTACTAGCATATCAATCCTTCAGGAAAGAGCTTTCCCAAATAGATAGAAAAAATATTTGGAAGGTCTCTGATTCAGTTATGAATATGTTTGGTTATGAGCAATAGAAAATCTTGCTTACAGTGGTTTAATGAAATAGGGGTTCATTTTTTTCTCATATCAAGAAGTCCAGAGGTAAGCAGCCTGGAGCTGGTATAGCAGCTCAATTACGTCATCAAGGACCTAGTTTTTTTTTCTTTCTTTCTGCTCTGCCATCTGTAGAATATTGATTTCATACCCTCTTGCTTATCTCCTCCTGGCCACAAAATGGCTGTAGCTTGAAATCATATTCACATTCAAAGCAAGAAAATGGAGGAAAGAGGGAACACTAGTAGTATCTGTCCCTTTTATCAGGAAAGGATATTTTCCCAGAAGCCTGCCTAGCAAATTTCTGCTTATATGTCATTGTCTAGAACTGTGTAATATGTAAACTCCCAGATGTAAGACAAGCTAAAAAAAAAAAAATGAGTGTTTTCTGTCTTTTATAATAAAGGTAGGTAAAGGAGAAGAGGATTGGGGGGGTATGTGTTGGATTAGCCAGTCCATTGGCTGTCCCCCGTTTTAGAACATGTGTCTTTCCCAGAGCCAGTCAACGTGTTCAGGGCAATATTTCATTCAATTGGCCAGGCTTGGGTCAGGTGCCCATCCTTGGAGTTGAGAGATTGAAATCAAGCTCAGCCACTTGATTTTTGAGTGAAGAAGGAGTGGTTCCCCAAAGATCAAGGAATGCTGGGCAGACAAAAACACCATTCGGTATTTTTTATTTATTGTTTCTTTCCTATGACTCAAAATCTTGGATGAATGCAATCTTAGGTGCCATGGCCCAAGTACCTTTTAAAGTAGATACTTGTTGGGACACCTGGGTGGCTCAGTCAGTTAAGCTGCCAACTCATGATTTCAGCTCAGGTCATGATCTCAGGATCATGGGATCAAGTCCCACATCGGACTCTGCACTCAGCACAGAGTCTGCTTGAGATTCTCTCTTTCCCTCCCTCTCCCCCCGTCCCCCCCCACTCACTCCCTCTCTCTAAAATAAATAAATAGGGGCGCCTGGGTGGCTCAGTCGTTAAGCGTCTGCCTTCAGCTCAGGTCATGATCCCAGGGTCCTGGGATCGAGCCCGCATCAAGCTCCCTGCTCTGTGGGAAGCTTACTTCTCCCTCTCCCGCTCCCCCTGCTTGTGTTCCCTCTCTCGCTGTGTCTCTCTCTGTCAAATGAATAAATAAATAATCTTTAAAAAAAGATTGAAAATTTTAAAAATTTAAAGAAGGAAAACAAAGTAGATACTTAATGAGGCACTGACCTATTGGTGGGATTGCAAAGTCTATTATCGGCCCTTAGTCCTTCTGTTCATCTCTTATAAGGTTTAGATTTTCCTTTTTCCTCAAATTGTTCCAACTAATTGCAACAGAAATACATGTAATATTTTTGCTAAAGTGAAAATACTTCTGTCTCCTGATAGGAACCATATCTTACGTTTAATAGATTATGTTAGAGAGTTCGTTCAATTCAAACTGTTTCTCAGGTCGGGATTTCTTTCACATAACCCCAGAGTGCTCACTGTATAGTGCACTGCACATTGTGCATACTTAAGTAGCATTGCTGACTGGTCATCACAGCTTTTTTGCCGCTAGCTGAAAACGTCCAGGACAGGACTCCCACAGCCCAGCCAGCCCAGCCAGCCCAGCCAGCCCAGCCAGCCTAGCCAGCTCTGTTGTGGTGACCAGCACTCTGCACTTGGCTTATGATGATTGTGACATATCATTTAGGGCCCCTCACCCAGGCCCAGAAGCTCATCCTTGCTTCATTTCTCTGCCAGTTAATCGTAGTCATTAACGGAGTACTCTTTCTAACCCTTCCTGTCCTCGTGATTCAGCACTGGCACGCACTCACTTCAGAACAAACAGAAAATGGACTGATGTGTCTTTAAGGGGAAAAAGTAATGGGTGTGAATGTTGGGGAATTGACAAAAACTTTTCCCCAAATGAAATATTTAGGGCATATTTCTAAGCATTCTGTTTTTTATTCAGATTGATTCGGTTGCACTTGATGAGAAATATAAACTTCTCATTTAGTTCTGAAACCTTGTGCCCAACTGGTTTCAACCAAAATGGCTGGTGAATTAGAGGGGAAGAAAATGGAATTAGACATTTGGCATCTCTAGTATTGTATCTTTCCTGTGGAGCCAGTGCTAGGAACTAAATTATTAGTGGTTATCTTTCTGGAGAGGTGTTGGCATAACTGAACTGACTTCTTTTTCTCTGTGCCCCTTTTTTTTCTTTTTAAGATTTTTTATTTATTTATTTGACCAGAGACACAGTGAGAGAGGGAACACAAGCAGGGGAGTGGGAGAGGGAGAAGCAGGCTTCCTGCCGAGCAGGGAGCCCGATGCGGGGCTCCATCCCAGAACTCTGGGATCATGACCTGAGCCGAAGACAGGAGCTTAACCAACTGAGCCACCCAGGCGCCCCTGTGCCCCTTCTTAACATGAAACACAGAAACACAGAAAAGGAGAAAATATAAGATGACTGGCAGTTCCAGGCTGTGGTGAAACTTAGCTTTATTATTAGTGTGTTTGTTAGGGTGTAATTCTATAAAGAAAGATAAGAGGGTGTAAAATTTCAGGTTGCCTTAACATCCACTCGTTTGATTTTCACAAGCTCCTCACGTATCTAGTTGTCCTCATGTCTTAACAAATTTTGCCTTCTAATTTGTCCTCTATTCTCCATCCTCTAGAACTGTTTGTTCATATGTTTTCCTTGCCCATCCAAGACCCGATATTCATCTTTGTTGCTCCAACACCTAGCCCAGGCCCTGGCATTTGGTGGATGGTCGATGATTAGCAGTGCTTTGGGTCGGTAGGCTTGTCTGTGCCAGTACAGTCTAATAGATGAGAAAGCTGAGGTTCTAGTGATTTACCTTACTCTAGTGATGGTAAAGTTAGAATGGAACCCACCTGTTTAGTACTCATCCCAGTGTTCTTGTCCCTAAGCTATTAACACACCTCCACCACAAAAATAGGATTAAGGCTGGATTCACTTAGAAAGTAGAAAAGAGGGGTTCCTGGCTGGCTCAGTCAGTGGAGCGTGCAACTCTTGACTTCAGGTTTGTGGGCTTGAGCCCCATGGTGGTGTAGAGATTACTAAAAAATAAAATCTTAAAAATTATTTTTAAAAAAAAGTGGAAAGGAAAGAATTGCTTATGGTGAGATATTTTGGTTAGTAAGAATTGGCTGGAATTTGGCTGCCAACCTGCATAAGCCATTGAAAAAGACCAGCTATTTGCAGTCAAACCAAGAATCAGAATCTTTTTAAAAATATTTTATTTATTTATTTGACAGAGACACAGCAAGAGAGGGAACACAAGCAGGGGGAGTGGGAGAGGGAGAAGCAGGCTTCCCGCCGAGCAGGGAGCCCGATGGCGGGGCTCGATCCCAGAACCCTGGGATCATAACCTGAGCTGAAGGCAGATCCTTAATGACTGAGCCACCCAGGCGCCCCAAGAATCAGAATCTTTAAAAAATATCAAATTACTTCATTTTACACAATAAAGAAATTCTTAGGGAAAATATGTAAATTAAGTTGTAAATTAAGACCTCTTCTCCACACTCTCCACACGACACTCCTTGACTAATACAGGTAATTTCTAGGGCTACCATAGACTTACATATTTTTAACAAGAAATAACTTCTCTATCTGCAAACAAATATTTGAGTGCCAATTGTGAATGGGTTCTATGCACATAATGCTTTTTATCTGTCGTAATCCTATCAAGTTTCATACAATTTTAGAACTAAATTGAACTTCAAAGATCATTTAGCCCAACCACCTCCTTCTGTGCTTAAGGATACTGGGATTCTGACATGTTGATTTATCTAATCGGTTAATGAATTAGAGCCCTCATCTCATCTCTGTTAGTCCTTGATCCTACAGAAAACTTCTATGAGGTGAATAATTCTCTCCTGATGATTCTGAGACACCTTGCTGCTATTCTTACTGGGTTTTACTATGTGGCTTCGTTGGAAGTAGGCAGACATGTAAGACAGAGTTCACATGCTTCCTTTGCACAGTTTCTGTGCTTGACTTTGCATGTGCCTATGGTTTTAAATATTTTTGCCTCCCACTTCCAGGCATGTTTGGTCTTCCCCTCTTGCCTGAAGGGAAGGTATAAGGTGTAAGACTAAAAGCAGTACCATATTTACAGGATTAGCTTTCATTTTTTGTAGGCTCCTTTATAGGCTAACCTATAATAGGTAATTCTGAAATATAAAATATTCTACTGGAAGTCAGTGACAGTTGCTGCTTGTGAAGATTGGTTAATGAGGGGAATACCCATTCCCTTTGAAGTTAGATGTATGTGCACACATCTTAGCTGGATACTTGTAGTAAATTGGCTGTATTCCATATCTATATACACAGAGACTCACATATTTTAACTCTTTATTTTTTACAGCCATCTCTTCCTGTACTTTATACCCTGTCTAGCCAGGCTACACATGAAGCTGTTCATCTCCTTTGCAGGATGTTGGTCTTTGATCCAGTAAGTAGTGTTTATTTTTATATTGTTTTAATGAATTAAAAATACATGTGTTCTAAGAAAAACATCCTGGCTTTAAGTAGCTGAGCAATGTAAAGAATGACTTTTCAAAAATAAACTTCAGTCCCCAGTTTCATGTGTTTCATCATGCTCACTCATTAAACAGAAGTTTATTAACACATAAACATCTAGGTGAAGAGAAATAGGGAACTATACCATCTTTATTTCTCTCAGGATTTGAAAAAAGAGTTTGACACCAAGGTAAATCAGGAGAAAAGAATCTTAACATTCTTGGAAAAAAATCTGCCCATTATATTGCATAAGGAACTGTTTACTCATTTGGTGGTTGAGATGGTAGCTTTATCAAACGCCATTTCTAGACTTAACTCTTCTGAGACAAAGTTCAGGTCTTCATTTATCTGTTCATCCCAAGAGTATTTATTATTCATCTCTGTGCTGGTAACTATTGCCAAAGAAGACTCAAAAATGAAAACATTTAGAAAAGAACATCTTACTTGCCAAGAGTACAAGGAAGTCCTCAAGTACAAAACACAACAGGTATTTAAAGGGGAAAAAAACCACAGAAGTACCATTTATGAAGTTTACATTGGTGTGTTCATAATGAGAAAACAGCTACATCTCAGGGGACAGAGTGAATTTTTTGTTCATTTGGTGTTTATTTTTTGGTTTCCATTTGTTTGCTTCAACATGTGAGGTGCCTCATGATATGGGAAGCAAAACAGAGTGGCGTTTCTTGTTTCCATACCCTCTCCTTGTGGTCAAGCTCCTACCATTAAGGACTGTTTCAACTACATAACTTGCTCAGTGAGCTAGTGATTTAGTGTCATTAGTTTGATTTTTTGTTTTATTTGGCAAGTTTATCTACATAGCTAAACTATGTATACAGCAGGAGATGTTAATACATAAAGACCTTTTATATATTTTTAATATATATTTTTTGGTTAACAAAATTAGAACCACATGAACTTGAGACTTCAGAGGTCATTTCTGTCTGCCTCTAGACAATATTATAAAGGCCCTGAGGTTAAATTTACTTTTATGTGTCAGAAATTTTTTACTCTCTTTATTCTGTTAAGATTAGGGACAAAGAGGGCGCCTGGGTGGCTCAGTTGGTTAAGCGACTGTCTTCGGCTCAGGTCATGATCCTAGAGTTCCAGGATCGAGTCCCGCATCGGGCTCCCTGCTCAGCAGGGAGTCTGCTTTTCCCTCTGACCCTCCCTCCTCTCATGTGCTCTCTCTCTTTCTCATTCTCTCTCTCAAATAAATAAAATAAAATCTTAAAAAAAAAAAAGATTAGGGACAAAGAACCATGTGATTCACCTGTACGACTTTTACTTGCAATACTTAGAGCTGTAAGGTGTCCTATTTCTCTGAGATCCCATGATTATTAATGATTCTGACCTGCCAGGAGTTCATAATCTTTACAACCCTAAGGATGGAATTCCTAAGCCATAGAGTGGATACCAAGCATGAGAGGCCTTTTAGACATCAGTTCTATACATGAAATGTCCTTTTTCCTTAAGAGTGGGGTTGTCACACCTAATTAAAATGAAACTTTTGGTGTGCTCATAGTTATACATTAGATTTATCTATAAGAAGGAGGTAAGATTTATCTGGTTAAAAAAAAATAGAGGATAGATTCTTACTGGAGCTATGCAAATAACTACATGGTCATTTAAAAAAGAATTCCATTAAGGCACCCCATGTAATATTTACCCATTTTTATCATTGTTTTATAGAACAAGGCCAACCAATATATATTGTTATTTATTTACAGAATCATTTTTAAATTGGCCTGATGCTTTTTTAGTTTCTGACTGATATTAAGGATTCTTTTCTTTCCAATTCTGAGGGTTCAATTAGAAATAGATGCCATTTTTAAAGAGTGTTTCATTTTGATTTTAACCTGTTAAATTGAGGGCTAGCAATACATTAAGAAGAAAGAAATGAGGTTTTTTTTAAAAAATATCCATTAAAAATAGAACATTAACCATAATTAAATCAGTTTATTTAGTCCAGTTAGTCTGAGATAATTATTTAATTATTTTATTGATCTTGGGTTAAGCAGTCTACTGCCACATGTCTGCTCCTGGACTGACACATTCCTGGAAATCCTGACTCAGTTACTTGGTTTAGTCTAGGTGATGGCTGTCTGTGCTGGTAATATCAGCTATACCCATAAGTTTATATCCTGAATTCAGTAGTCAGGAGTACCTGGTATAACAGTCCTTTACTGAGGTTCTTGTGATGTTTCTCATGGAAAATTTAATTCCTTAGCTTGTAGTAGAAGCCTTTAGGCAAATATAAGGAGAAAGCAGAAACCACTAGAGGATAAGGTTAAAGGGCTCTGGTTCTTTTATTGTAACACTATCAATAGTATTAGAAAGGATGGGATGTAATAAATAATCAGTTTATAAAGATGTAATCAACTATTAACTCAAATAGTGAAGGCATTAAACAAACCTCCAGAGACTTTAATTTATCTAAATGCAGTAGTTACAAGCAATATATTTTTAAAGCACAACAATAATTATTAGGAAGTTAGACAAAATTATTCACTTTTTTCCTCTTGCCAAACATATATCTATTAATTTGCATATAATCTTCCTTTTTTTTTTTTTAAGATTTTATTTATTTGAGAGAGAGAATGAGAGAGAGAGAGAGAGCACATTAGAGGGAATAGGGTCAGAGGGAGAGGCAGACTCCCTGCTGAGCAGGGAGCCTGATGCAGGACTAGATCCTGGGACTCCAGGATCATGACCTGAGCCGAAGACAGTCGCTTAACCAACTGAGCCACCCAGGCGCCCCACATATACATCTTCCTATCATCACATATTCTTTTATACTCTTTACAAAATATATATTACTTTACCCAAAGATATTTGTATATCTTTTTTAACTGTTTATTGATGGCTCCTCTATAATGTATTAATGAAGAGCCTTTTGTCCAGGTAACCAAAGACTATTTATTAACTCAAATTAATTATTACCAAGGTTTTAATGTTTAAGAATCAGATTAAAATTTAAGTTGACAAATTAAGTCCTTATGAATTGTAGCATTGTAAAACTGATTTATTTTTAGAAACACATTACCTATTATCATTCATCTAATGTAGTTGAACACATAATTTTGTAATTCTGTGATCTTATACAAAGGGATATTAGTTTATCTGACCAGCAAAATCAGTAGAAAAAAAACTGTAGACTTGTCCTCGCTTTGGCAGCACATATACTAAAATTGGAACGATACAGAGAAGATTAGCATGGCCCCTGCGCAGGGATGACACGCAAATTCATGAAGCGTTCCATATTTTTATGTATGGTGATTAACATAACAATAAAAAATTTTAAAAATTAAAAAAAAATGATTAGGCTTTTTGTGGGAAAACAAACCCAAAACTTATAGAATATTGTGGTGGCATTATTTGTACATGGCAGTAAAATCAGAAAAAAAACAGATATTTAAAAATTTTTATAACTATTAACTCAGGCTAATTTGTCCAGAGTCACCTTGCATAGTAATATCACTTGACCTCTTTATCTTACACAATTATATACCAGATATTAAAACTTTTAAGTTAAGAGAAATATTTTGCTTTTTACTTTGTAACCTACTAACCAAGAGTATTATTTTAATTCATGGTTAAAGCTTTATTTAATCTTTGAGTTACAGCTTTTTTTTTTTTTAAGATTTTATTTATTTATTTGAGAGAGACAGAGACAGAAAGAGAGCAGAGGGAGGAGCAGAGGAAGAAGGACAAGCAGACTCCACACTGAGTGCAGAGCCTGACGCAGGGCTCAATCCCAGGACCCTGAGATCATGACCCGAGCCAAAATCAAGAGTCAGACGCTTAACCGACTGAGCCACCCAGGCGCCCCTATGAGTTACAACTTTAGCAAGGAAAAATTTCTAAATAGCCAACATATTTAATACTTAAGGAAGAATAATGTTTTAAAAATCTTTTCAGGGGTGCCTGGGTGGCTAAGTCGTTAAGCGTCTGCCTTTGGCTCAGGTCATGATTCCAGGGTCCTGGGATCGAGCCCCGCATCAGGCTCCCTGCTCAGTGGGAAGCCTGCTTCTCCTTCTCCCACTCCGCCTGCTTGTGTTCCCTCTCTCACTGTCTCCCTCTGTCAAATAAATAAAATCTTTAAAAAAAAATCTTTTCATTTCTTTGTAAATGTCTTTAATGTGTTGATTGGTTCTAAAAGCCAGTTAGAACAGGAGTTTGCCCCATTTGCTTTTTAAGAGATCTCATAACATGATATATTAACTCCCTTCAGGAGTATACAAAGTACATCAATGTGTTTGCTTAGAAATATTTTTTATTTGTAAAATGGAAAGTTTTATCAGTTCTTCAAAACTAAAAGCAACAAAATCCAAGAAACAAGTGTCCACATCTATTATAAATGTTGATTAGTTAAACAAGGTATGTACAATATGTAATTAAGAATATATATGACATGGGGCACCTGGGTGGCTCAGTCAGTTGCATGTCTGACTCTTGGTTTCGGCTCAGGTCCTGGGATCGAGCCCAGTGTTGGGCTCCCCCGCTCAAGCAGGGAGTCTGCTTCTCCCTCTCCCTCTGCCCCTCCCCCAACTTGCACTCGCATGTTCGTGCATTCTGGCTCTCTCAAATAAATAAATAAATCTTAAAACATATATATACATATAGGACATAATTAAGCACCACTAGGTCCTTCCAAAGAACATTATTGAAAATCTGAGTAATTTTGTGATCTCTTTCTCAATTTAGTAAGGCAGTTTTTCTTTTCAGTGTTCATACCCTTTACAAAATGACAGTCTTCTTTAGCCGTGTTTCAGAAGTTCTAAAGAGACATTAATTTGTTTAGAAAAATGAAAGTTGATCATTGATTGCGTGCTAGGGATTTGATTTACTTTTTGTTCAAAGGCTTCTCTTAGGTACCTGACACTTTAGAAGACCCCATGTTGGTGCACACAGAACGAACAAACACAGAGCGTGCTATCAGTAGTTGGGATAACACCAAAATCTTTTCAACCCTGCATTCTGGAATTTTAGGAAATATCAGAATCCACAGACAAAAAAACTAACAGGAAAACCAGGTTCTGAGAGAGACCGAACTTCTCACATCTGCCACCTGACAGAAATGACTTAACGGTCAGATGATAAACTTAAAATCCAGATTCAACCACTGCTGCCACCAGTGTGTTCACGATTGGCCATGCTCAGTCAGAAACAGAAATAGACCTGTCCAGCTGTAGTGTGCAAAAAGCCAAGGAGCTCTGTCCCTCACATGAGACCGGCCAGAGGCACTGAGGACTCCAAGGGGCCCGGTCCCAGGCAAAATGTACTATCAACCAGCTTGTTCCCTTTGGTTCTGATAATAGACCTTTATCCCAGTGGAACCTCCAGGAATAGCTGGACCCATTTAGAAAAAAAAGAAGAAGCTTCTAAGAGTGCCAGCGAGTCAGGCTTCAGAAGGGCTGGATCACCAGATATACCATATGACAGGTAGTGAAAGAAACAAAACCAGGGTTGTCAAGTTTACAGTCATCTGTTCATGGTGGATAAACAGCAGCTTTCTTTTGTGATTATCATATCCTGAAAAGTCATGACATGCCTTTTAACATCAGCATAGAAAAAAATTAGATAAAAGTGTTTTTAGGTAAACCATGTTTATGGGAAATATTTAACATTTTGTTATTTGGGGGACTAGAACCAGTCAGGATGATCCAGTTATTTTTGGTTTGAGTACCAAATGGTTTTCTTTGTTTTTAATTGTGTTATGTGAAGTGCTTGATTATACTGGAAATGGGGCAGAGTGTCCATTCTTGTTCTACTCATACTGAGTCCATCCTTAAATACTCTAAAACATACTTACATGTCCACTAAGCTAAAAAGAGGAGCAGGGTTTTTTTAATGGAGAAATGAGTTTATGATTTATGTAAACCTGAACCTACTACATTAAGTATTCTGATCTGAAGTGCTAGAAAACCACAGGCCACCGATATTCGGATGGTGTTGGCTGTCAAAAAGGCATTCAGACCTTACCTGCTGCCTAACCTGAGCAATTCCCCATAGGCTTTTACCCTAAGTTCAGTTGGCATTCTAAGATAATAAAAGTTTGTAAAATTGCCACTGTGATCACATCTCTACCAAATGCTGAAACATATTTAGAAAATATAACTGTTATTTAAAATGTAAACTTATCCCCTCCAAAGCATTGCATATTTAAATGTCATGGTATTTGCCATTTTTTGACCATGCATATATCTGTTTCAAGGTAGGAACTCTTCAGGATCTTAGCAGAGTCACATCTAAGTGCTTTCTGGTGGTGTCTGGTGGTTGGTTGTCCTATGTTATATACTCCCTCTGCTGCTGCATTACCTGCCTCTACATTCAGACATCCCTCTTTATACAAGATATACTACAAACTAAGGATAAGCTGTGAAAAGCAGTTACTGTGTCTTAATGAAAGATCCTGTGTGGACAGTCATGTTTATCTGTAGTGTTGATGTGCTGGTCTCTAAATTTGATTTCAGTCCAAAAGAATATCCGCTAAGGATGCCTTAGCCCACCCCTACCTAGATGAAGGGCGACTACGATATCACACGTGTATGTGTAAATGTTGCTTTTCCACCTCTACTGGAAGAGTTTATACCAGTGACTTTGAGCCCATCACCAATCCCAAATTTGATGACACTTTTGAGAAGAACCTCAGTTCTGTTCGACAGGTTAAAGGTGAGTATCTTTTTTGGCCCTCGGCCAGGCAGGATGAATAATAACATTTTCCATTATGTGGCTGTGAAAAGCTGAGTCTGGATGGTGACCAAAGTTCCTCCATATGTTTATTTTACAACCTTGCATATAGCTTTTTGTCCAGGGCATATATGCCAAGAAAACTGTGTGTGTTATAAAAACACTGATTTAATATTGCATCCGGTGGAAGGTCAGGCAGAGGAGCTTTTCAAGCTGACTTATTTAGTGAGTATGACTCAAAGTAGATAATATGTATTCACTCAGTGTGATTTCACTGAATGAAACATATTGGACTTTTCTATATATAAACATGCAAATTATACAAAGGATATAAATACCCACTGAGGGAATCATTCCTTGAATGGTCACAAGAGAGGGGAATTTCTGACAGTCTACTCATAAAATTCCCTGACACGATCTCCTTTTGGGGTGGGGATGGAGGTTAATGACATCCAAAATTCTGAATGATTTTAGACATTTTAGGATGTTTTAGAAGAGTAGTTCCTGAGGTAAACAACCAAAACTGTGTGCCTAAACAACTGCAAGGTTTTTTTCAGTGATTTTCAAAAGAGCAATAATTACCAGCAACCTAGAATATTCATTCATAATGCCAACTCTGTGGAATCACCCTCAAATTTATAGACCATTTTACTCCTCCCACGGATGGAGTTTCAAACCCATATAACACCACTTGGTCGGCGGGATGGGGAGGTTGCCTGTGTTTAGCAGCCACTGTCATTTTGGTTTCAGGAAAGTTCCACTGGATCCTGCCTGATACATGATCTGTGGGTTTGATCTAACTATACCAGTAGGAAATGCCGTTCAGATGCTGGCCAGTTAGCTGAGAATCCACTGTTCCCAGGCCTGCAGATTGGCATGGATTGTATGATGTTTGTTTTCTCCACAGAAATTATTCACCAGTTCATTTTGGAACAGCAGAAAGGAAACAGAGTGCCTCTCTGCATCAACCCGCAGTCTGCTGCTTTTAAGAGCTTTATTAGGTAACTATATGTATGTAATTCTACTTTCTTGGTATTAAAAGGATGCCATTGTGATTTGGTTATTTAGCATATTTCTGTTTTTATTTAGATTAGATATATAGACAAAAAGAAGGTTTCTTCTACGAGTTTTGGCTTTAGTCAAAAGCAAATTAAAAATGTAAGCATTTGTTTTTACACTGACGCCACTTCACAGTGGTTGATTGGGGTGGTGCTTTGGCAGTTTTGTTCGCAGATGACCACTGTACTGCCTGATCGCGCACATGCTAGGGACCCTCCCACAGCAGCAGCGTGGCGGCGGCTGCCCGCGACTTAGACATGGTTATCTTGGCTCCCACTACCATCCCCACCACCTTAATAATAACTGCAAGCAGGGTGATTTTATAGGTATAGTGCTGGTGTATCCTGTCTAGAGTTATGTTGAAAGAGCTTCATAGCTGCTTTGGAACCCGACAAGCCTCATTCTCTTTGTCTCTCTCTCTCTCTCTCTGTCCTTTCCTTCTCAGTGTCTTTTTCCCTATTCCTTGCATCAATTAAGGTCCAACCAGGAGAAAGAAACCACACCCAGTAATGTGGACAGGGAAAATTTAATAGTGAGAAGCATTAACTAGGAAAAGATGGTTAACTTCTAAAAGGTGCATAAGATTCTGGAGGTTCCCAAAGTAGCAAATGCAGAAAGCAGGTACTCCCTCCAGACTAAGGAAGAGTGAACAAGGAAGAAATTAAGATTTGGAGGCCCCGCCACCCAAGGCTAATAAAATGTGGACCTCTTTGTCTATAGAGGATATGACTGCCACAAGAACACACACAGCTTGAGGGTGGTGAAGAAACTTTGCAAAAGGCGTGGGCAGAACTGGTCCAGAGAGACCTGCTGGGTTGCAGAGAAACTTGCCAGAAAGTTTGGGTAGAACAAAACTGGGCCTTCCACATCAAAAAAAACCACAACCAGAAGCAGGAAGAGAAACTGCTTCCTGATGCTGTGGCCTTGCAGTGTCCTTCCAGCATAAGCTGGGTGGCAAAAGATAACTGCGTAAGGTCTGGCTCCAGTATCACAAAGCAGGACAGAGAAGGGTGGATCTGGATTTAGATCTGAGAGACCACAGTCTTCCTCCTTTCTTCCCCACCTGCCTTTCTGCCTCTCCCTTTTCCTTCTCCTCCTTGCTTCCCTTTTAATTGGCCTTGACCTGGTGTTGAAGTTGATTACATTTATTAAATCAAAGTCAAGAATTTTTGTTTAGGGGCGCCTGGATGGCTCAGTCATTAGGCATCTGCCTTCGGCTCAGGTCATGATCCCAGGGTCCTGGGGAGCCTGCTTCTCCCTCTCCCACTCCCCCTGCTTGTGTTCCCTCTTGCTGTGTCTCTCTCTGTCAAATAAATAAATAAAATCCTTTAAAAAAAATTTTTTTAAAGAATTTTTGTTTAGAATTTTTTAAATCAGGGGTGACTTTCATTTCTTCCACATATTTTTCTGTGGAAAGAAGGAATTAGGTTGCATTTCTACTTTTCTGTGGTTTAAAATTAATTTATTATTTCCCCCTAAGAATCAGTGGCCCAGTCAGTCATGTGTTTTAATACCTTTCAGGTGCAAGTTATTCATTATCCCGAAGCAAAGTGATTATACACACACCCTCAAGTTTATAATCTAGTTAGCAATATTAGACAGATATGTGAAACAACTGAGAAAACCGATCTGTGGGTAACAAATGCCAAATGATTATCCATCACTACTGAATTCATACTGATAAAAGAGTGCTTATAAGGCTCATTCACATAAGTTCCCACTTAAAGTCACTGTATTTTGAGAGGCTACTTTTACATGAATAATTCTACATCCCTTAAGGTTATTTTCCTGGTTGATTATAGACATTATTACTTATAATACCTACCACTTAGTTTATATTACAAAGTAGACGTGGTGGAAGGCGCTTTACTTACATTATCTCGTGTATTCATCACAATGTCCTGTGAGGTGGATGGCCGGCATCATCCCCTTCCAAAAGAGGAAAGATGAGGGAATTTGCTCGGCATCCCATAGTGAGTAAATGACTTGTCTTCAAGCCCATCACTGTTGCCTCACTTATAGATACAGATTCTTGAATGAACAATTGGGAACAAACGTAGCTTTAGAGAAGTTAAACAAAAATCCAGAAATGGACTTTATGATTTTTTTAAAGGAAGAGAGGAAAACACACAGCATGGACTCGCCCTCTTGCCCTTTGTAGTGTGACAGCTGGTTTCACCGTGTCTCTATTTTTTTCCAGTTCCACTGTTGCCCAGCCGTCTGAGATGCCCCCATCTCCTCTGGTGTGGGAGTGACGGTGGACGATATTGTACTACTGAAGATGTAATGTAGCTTTCCACTGGAGTCTGGGATTTGCAATTCTGGAGGTTAATCATGCTTGTACTGTAATTTTACTAATGAAGTTTTAAATTAACAACCACTACTTGTATGATATGAATAATATTTAGAAATGTTACTAGACTTTTAATCTTGTAAAGTGGTTGTGCTTTTAGAAGAAAACTATTTTACCCAGAGTTGCACATGTTTTATGAATTTAGTGCAGCTGTTATGGCTCACCTCAGAACAAAAGAGAATTGAACCAAATTTGGGATTTGGGGGTTTTGTGTTTTTGTTTTGTTTTGTTTTTCTTTTTTTAAAATGAAGTGAGATTGTTCACACACACACACACACACACACACACACACACACACAAAGGACAGTCGTACATTTTGATATTTGAGCCATTCCTAAAAATTTGGGGTTTTCTAAAACAAAAGAATCTAGAAACCTTGCCTGCGACCAATCATGGAGCCACATGAGGGGATCGTGGCTGCACCTGGGGGGGTGGGGGTGGGGCATGCCACCTAATGATCAAGCCCTATAATTAGCTTCTCATTAGAGCTGTGACGGTGATGTGTGCTGTCTAAAATCCAATGTTGTGGGTAGAGAGAATGAGTTTGTGACTAGGAGAGACTAAACTTCTGTTTTCCTTACCCAGTATAAATATATATATATATATTTAATCTATTTTTATTAGAAGTTTTTCTGCTCTTTCTTACATAAAAGAACCCCCCAAGCATGCATCTTTCATGTGTGTAAATAATTCATTTCTGGGCTAATTTCAAAAGAATCCCAATATTGCTGTATAGAGAGAGAACTAGCTTGCACATTTTAGGTCTGTGAAATTTTGTGAGACTTTTCCTGCACTGGACAGTAAAAAAAATAAATAAATAAAGACAAAAACAAATTTTTAAAAATTTTAAAGCCACAAAAAAAGGCACATAGGGAATTATGTCAAATGTGTTTGTGTCCTTAGGCAAAGCTGTGGGAGTCTTGAAATGTCACAGTAGTAAATAACTTATTACTTTTTGACAAATTCTTTTTTCTGTTGGAACACTGAATTCTTCTGTGCATATGTATATATGAATACAAATTGAAGGCCTCTACCTCCTGGAGTTATACAACTTGGCTTGTTTACCTCCACATGCTGATGATGACTATTTTTTTTTTTTAAGTTCAATGTGGAGACTTGAAACTTGAATGTCCCTTCCAACTTTTATATTAAAAATAAAAAGACAAGAAAATTGAAGATCGTTTTTCACCTGTACAAGGAATACTAATGGATCGTCTTAAAATTGGTCTAGGAAAAAACCTTGGTGTGTGTTATGGACAATTAACTGTTAAAGTTATTGTAAGTTATCTGTATTTAGCAGAGTATTTTCATCTTGAGTGATCTGAGCTGAATTTGAAGACTATTAATAAGTTATGTTTGGAAGTTTTAACTTCAATGAAGTAATTATTTGCTGTGAAAGAAACAAACATTGAATTACTAAACAAAGATGGTGCAATATCTTTGTTTTTTTTTTATGAGGCTCCTGAGAATCAACCCAACTGAAGCATTTCAATTCACTTGAATGAGAAACGTGTTTAGTATCAAAAGAGCCCAAGAAGACACTGGTGTGAAAGGTACAATCTCAGAGGTTGGTCAATTACCGTGGCACACTTACTGGTCACTTTGTACAATGTAGATTTGAAGTACAGTGGTGAAAACATTAAATGTGACATTTGAAAAAGATGTGTCATCTGTTTTCTTTCAATTCTTTTCCTTTGTTTTCTCTTCAGCACAGCTTTTATTCCTGATTTTGCAGTTTTAAGACATTTCCTATTTATATTTTTATTTTGATCTTTGAGGAAATTAGTTGTGGTTTTTAAAATTCTTCCCAGAAACTTTACATTGCCAAAATATATCAAAAACTTAAGTAATATTAAAGATATTGTGAGTCAAATATATATAATTTGAAAGTCTTTCCAGACCTTTGTATGTCTAATCCAGTGGTTTTCAAGCTTTTTTTTTTTTTTTTTGAGTAAAGAACCCTATTTTCATGTGAGATTAAATTTCAATATACTGGAGCCCAAAACATTAAATAAATAAACTGGATGAAACAGACTGCCAAGGACTTGACCTCACCCTTCTCTTCCTTTCTGCCTCCTGCCCCTGGCACCCCAAAGGAATTCCAGCAAAGGAAGAAGTCCCAGCTGGAGTGCCTGGGGCTCAGTCAGCTGAGCATCTGCCTTCGGCTCAGGTCATGATCCCAGGGTCCTGGGATCGAGTCCTGCATCAGGCTCCCTGCTCAGCAGGGAGTCTGCTTCTCCGCCTCCCTCTGCTGCTCCCCCTGCTTGTGCTCTCTTGTTCTCTCTGTCAAATGAATAAAATCTTTTTTAAAGGGGGAGTGGTGGGGAGAAGTCCCAGCCAGATGGTGGTATAATTACGACCTGACACCAGACTGCCTAACTTCAGAATACCTCCCCTGTGGTGGATAAGGCAACATGACTCTTGAGTTTGTAGAAGGTATGTATTTCCCCCGTCCTTCCTTGATTTAGCAAAATGAATGGATTTTTTTCCTGACATGGAGGGAATTGGCTGTTCTAACTCATATAAATTAATACACATACACAAAGTAGTTTGTTCATCCAATAAACTTTTGAATACCTACTGAGTACAAGAATTACTTATAAGGACACCTTGTTAATATCAGTAGTGCTTGAATAAGAAAACTAGTTTTCATCACTTAAAAGAGAACATTATAAATTGCACAATTTTTTTTTTTAAGATTTTATTTATTTGACAGAGACATAGCAAGAGAGGGAACACAGCAAGGGGAGTGGGAGAGGGAGAAGCAGGCTTCCTGCGGAGCAGGGAGCCTGATACAGGGCTCGATCGCAGGACCCTGGGATCATGACCTGAGCCGAAGGCGGATGCTTAACGACTGAGTCACCCAGGTGCCCCCACAACAAATTCTTCACAGATAAATATTAGAGAAAATATATTGACCTATTCCCACTGAAACCTGCTCAGCTAACCAAGGGATGTATGCCTCGTTTTTTGTTTTTGTTTTTAATTGTTGATAATTGCAAAATGTGGAATTTCTACAGCCAGTGGAATCAATATGGACCAGTAGGTCAGCTGCAATTTGTTTGCACTTTAGGTATAAGGACCCAGATAATTTCTTGTGATAGTTCATAAGGTTTGGAATTTTTATTTTGTTTTTCTTCTATGGTATATCATTTAAAATACTACTTTATACTAAAGAACAGAATATGACATTTGCATGAAATTTGAAATAAAGGCCACTTTGGGGGAGCTGTTTCCTACTATGCTCTCAGGAATGTCTAAACAGCATGGGTAATAAATGAGAACTTTGAGGCTCCTCTTCTTCCTTAAATGGTCTTTCCTTGGCTTCCGTAACACCACTCTGTTTTTCTCCCTTCTTGGGGGCCACAGTCTCCTTCCTATACAGGCTCCTTCCTCTGCTTAATCTTCACAATGTTGTGTTCCCTGGGAGCTAGGGATCAATCCTGAATCCTGGCTTCTCTTCATGCTCTAAAGCCACAGGTTCTTGACTTGGCTTCTTGGTAGAATCACCTGGAGAACTATCAGAAATTCCAGTGCATAGGCTGCACCTCAGACCAGTTAAATCAGAATCTCTCTGGAGACAGGTCAGGCATCAGTTTTGTGGTCATTTTTTTTGGTTTTTAAGATCTCCAGTTGATTCCAATGTCCAGCTAAGATTGCGATCCACTGTTGGCTACTCTCATCTTGTGACCTCATCTGCCCTCAATGAGCATAAGAGAATGAACCCTAATCTCTTACTATATACCCAGATTTTTCTGCTAGGTGCCTATTAGAAATTTCCACTTGGTTATCTTACAGGCATCTCAGACATGTCAAAAACTGAAATTAATGTTTCCCACACAACTTTATTATTAAACCCCTCTCACTTTTCCATACTGGTTCTTTTTTCCCGCTTCCCAGACTAGGGCCATCCTTAGCATATAATGAGGAATTGTGGAAGAGAAAGGAATTGTATGTTTGGGGGAAAGAGGGACAGAGTTCGGAGCTGGCCCAGGCTATAGCACCCTCTCTTCACATTAGGTTAGGACCTGTGCCAGAGTGGTACTCTTGGCACCACAGCACCAGGTTTTCCTTTTTTGGCAGGGGAAGTGGAAGAGAATGGCTCAAGCTACAGTGTTCCATCTGCTCCCTTCCCCTAAATCCTGGGCCAGGGCTTCACCATCCACCCTGTTACTTAAGCCAGAAATCAGAGTCCTCCTCACTCCCATCTTCACTCCAGAATTCATGCACATTTTTCATTCCAGTCTTTAATATTCTTTTATCTTAATGTTCTAAATTACATGCTATAAAAGAAAAATAAAACTTCCCCAGTTGATGAGTTAGATGCTGTTGAATCTTGTTTTCCATTTTGGAAATCAGGGCTGAATTGAAGAGACTGCTACTACTTGCCGAACTTAACACCCGGTTTCTCCTCTCTCAAGATTAAAATAATTTGAGAATCAAACCCATAAATGGTGACATTTTGCCTACACATTTTTTACATATGTGTCAGGTGTACAGCTCTATAATTCAACATCTGTATACACTACAAAGTGATCACCAGCAAAATGAAGTTACCATCCATCACCATACAGTTGCCCCGCTTCACCCAATTCGCCCACCCCCTAACCATTAGTGTGTTCCCTGTATCCGTTTTTGTTTTGTTGTTTTTAGACTCCACATGAGTGAAATTATATGGCATTTGTCTTCATCTGACTTACTTTGCTTAGCGTAATACAATCAAGGTCCATCCATGTCACAAATTGCAAGATTTCATTCTTTTTTATGGCTGAGTAGTATTCCATCGTATAAATATACCACATCATCTTGATCCATCGATCTGTGGACACTTAGGTTGTTTCTATATCTTGGCTATTGTAAATAATGCTGCAATGGACATAGGAGTGCAGATACCTTTTCAAATTAGTGTTTTCATATTTGTCAGATAAATACCTAGAAGTGGAATAGCTGGGTCATGTGGTAGTTCTTAATTTTTTGAGGACTCTTCATAGTATTTTCAATAGTAGTTGCACAAATTTACAATCCCACCAAAAATGTACAAGGGTTTCCTTTTCCCCACCTCCATTCCAACACATTTCTGTTGGTTTGTTTTTTTTTATAATAGCCATTCTAATAGATGTGAGGTGATACCTCATTGTGGTTTTGATTTGCATTTCCCTAATAATTAGTGATGTTGAATAACTTTTCATGTGCCTTTCAGATCCTCTGCCAATTTTTTAATTGCATTGTTTTTCTGTTGAGTTGTATGAGTCCTTGTATATTTCAGCTGTTAACCGCTTATCCCATAACTGGTTTGTAAATATCTTCTATTCAGTAGATTGCCTTTTTGTTTTGATGATGATTCCTCTTGCTGTGCAGAAGCGTTTTAGTTTATTTTTGCTTTAGTTTCCCTTGCCTTTGGAGTCTGTTGCACAAAGATACTGCTAAAACCAATGTCAGAGAGTTTACCACCTGTGTTTTCTTCTCGGGATTTTATGGTTTCAGGTCTTAGATTCAAGTCTTTAATCAATTTTGAGTTAATTTTTGTATCTGGTGTAAGATAGTAGTCTAGTTTCATTCTTTTGCATGTGGCTGTCCAGTTTTCCCAGC
The DNA here is from genome assembly GCF_003265705.2 of Callorhinus ursinus. NCBI lineage: Eukaryota > Metazoa > Chordata > Mammalia > Carnivora > Otariidae > Callorhinus > Callorhinus ursinus. Next base: position 4,420,277 of record NW_027397096.1, on the reverse strand, counting down.
ACCATTTATTGAAAAGACTATCCTTTTGCCATTATATGTTCTTGGCTCCTTTATCATAGATTAATTGTCCAAGTATGTGTGAGTTTATTTCTGCACTCTTGATTATGTTCCATTGATCTCAGTGTCTGTTTCTGTACAAATACCATACTGTTTTGATTACTATAGCTTTCTAGTATAGTTTTAAATCAGGGAGCCTGATACCTCCAACTTTATTGTTCTTTCTCAAGATTGCTTTGGCTATTCAGGTCCTTTGTGGTTCCATACACATTTTAGAATTATTTTAGTTCTGTGAGGTATGCCATTGGAATTTTGATAGGTATTGCATTGAATTTGTAGATTGTTTTGGGTATTATGGACATTTTAACAAAATTATTTTTTCCGATCCACATAGAATATCTTTCCATCTGTTTGTGTCCTCTTCAGTTTCTATAATCAGCATCTTATACTTTTCATTATACAAGTCTTTTACTTCCTTGGTTTAATTTATTCCTAGGTAATTTATTCTTTTTGATGCAATTGTAAATGGTATTGTCATTCTTTTTTTTTTTTAACTAATCTACACCCAGTGCAGGGCTCAAACTTAACAACCCCGAGATCGAGTTGCATGCTGTACCCACTGAGCCAGCCAGATGCCCTGGTATTGTTTTCTTAATTTCTCTGACATCTTGTTATTGGTGTATAAAAATGCCACAGATAGGGGCACCTGGGTGGCTCAGTTGGTTAAGCATCTGCCTTCGGCTCAGGTTGCTTCTCCCTCCCCCGCTTCTCCTGCTTGTGCTCTCTGTCCAATAAAACCTTTTTTTAAAAAAAATGCCACAGCTATCTGTATATTGATTTTGTATCCTACAACTAAATAATTCAGTTATACTAATTGTATTTTTGGTAGTTTCTTTATACAGACATATATATCTCTTTATACATACATACGTATATATATATATTCATGTCATCTATAGATAGTGGCAGTTTTACTCCTTCCTTTCCAATTTGGATAACTTTTCTTTTTCTTACCTAATTGCTATGGCTAGGACTTCCAATACTGTGTTGAATAAAAGTGGCATCCTTGTCTTGTTCTTGATCAGAGAGGAAAAGTTTTCAGTTTTCACCATTAAGCATGATGTTAGCTATATGATCCTCATATGTAACACTTTCTTATGAGGTACATTCCCTCTATACACACTTTGTTGAGAGTTTTTATTATAAATAAATGTTGAATTTTGTCAAATGCTTTTTCTGCATCTATTGAGATCATACAATTTTTCTTTTGTTAATGTGCAATATCACATCGATTTGCAGGTGTTGAACGATCCTTGCATCCCACTTGATCATGGTACATGATCCTTTTAATGTATTTTTGGACTTGGATTGCTAATATTTTGTTGAAGATTTTTGCATCTATGTTCATCAAGGATATTGGTCTGTAATTTTTTTTGTGGTGTCCTTGTCTGGTTTTGGTATAAGGGTAATGCTGGCCTTGTAATATGTGTTTAGAATCTTTTCCTCCTCTTCATTTTTTTTAAGGCGTTTGAGAAAGATCAGTATTAAATTTTTGAGTGTGTGGCAGAATTCTCCAGTGAAGCTGCCCGGTCCTGGACTTTTGTTTGTTGCGAGATTTTTCATTACTGCTCCATCCTCCTTACTACTAATCCATCTAGTCACATTTTCTATTTGTTCATGATACAGTCGTAGCAGATTGTATGTTTCTAGGAATTTTTTAATTAACATATAATGTATTATTGGTTTCAGAGGTAGAGGTTTGTGATTCATCAGTCTTATGTAATATCCAGTGCACATTACATCACATGCCCTCCTTAATGTCCATCACCCAGTTACCCCATCTCTCCACCTCCCTCCCCTCCAGCAACCCTCTAGGAATTTTATTTTTAAGATTTTATTTATTTGTCAGAGAAAGAGTTCAAGCAGGGGGAGTGGCAGTCAGAGGGAGCAGCAGGCTCCCCACTGAGCAAGGAGCCCGATGCGGGACTTGGTCCCAGGGTCCTGGGATCATGACCTGAGCCCAACACAGACGCTTAACTGAGCCACCCAGGTGTCCCTGTTTCTAGGAATTTATCCAAATTTTTTTTAGGTTGTCTGGTTTGTTGGTGTATAATTGTTTTCCCTACATTTTTAAGTGACTTTATCAGTAAATGAAGAATGCCCAGAATTTTGGGAAAAAAGTGGCAAATTGCTGTTGGTAGAGCTTTTAACAAGTAGACCTTCTTGCTATGAGGTCAGCATCTATGTTAGGTAGCCGACTTCAGAGGTCTGTGATCCAGTGGTCAGTTTCCTCATGTGTCAGGGAAATACTCCTCAAAGATATCTAAAGAAAGATGGGTTTATTTTAACTTTTATTTTGATAATAACACTGATTTTTTAGAGCTCATCATCCTCACAGCCAACTTACCTTCATCCAGGTCTTAATTGCAGCAACTATATCATGGCTTTTAAGAATGAACAGCTTTAAAGAGCGCACGTATTGAATGGAGCACTGGGTATTATATGCAAACAATGAATCATGGAACACTACATCAAAAACTAATGATGTAATGTATGGTGATTGACATAACATAATAAAATTTAAAAAAAAGAATGAACAGCTTTAGAGTCTTTGAGAATGCTTATCCTTGAGAAGAAAAATCTTTTTTCTTTTTTTTTAAGATTTTATTTATTTATTTGACAGAGAGAGACGCAGCGAGAGAGGGAACACAAGCAGGGGGAGTGGGAGAGGGAGAAGCAGGCTTCCCACAGAGCAGGGACCCTGATGCGGGTCTCGATCTCAGGACCTAGGATCATGACCTGAGCCGAAGGCTTAACAACTGAGCCACCCCGTCACCCTGAGAAGAAAAATCTTGTACAGACAATATTGTGGGTTCCTTTTAAAAACAGTATTGGTTGTATGTGTGTCTTAGTATTACATTCACATGGTACAACCTACAAAACGAAAGTAAAAAGGGATTCTCCCTAAAGGCAAACCACTGTTTCCAGTATCTGTGGATCATTCCAGAGATACTCTGCATAATCAAGCTTATGTATTTTTATAGGAATGATAGCATAATATGCACACTCTCTTGCATCTTGCCTTTTTCCATGTGATATATGTGGAGATTGTTCCACATGAACACACACGGAGCTAATGCTTTTAATTGGAGCCACTATTTTATTATGAAGGTAAACAATGAATAACTTGAATTAATTACCCCTTGTCCATGTTTTTATCCTTTGTCATGACATTGTTTTCCATGAGGACAAATAATTCAGGGTAGAACCAACTAACCCAATTTCCCCCCCAGGTAAGCCATTTCTCATATATATAGTAGTACCTGTCCTTTAAATCATTTTTTATTTTATTACAGATTTTCTTAAAAGACAAATATTCAAGCCACATTTTTTTTCTTAACTAACCATTTTCCATCTCACTAAACACACTGAGGCATTTAGTTGTATAAACTCTCACTTGACAAGTTCAGATGTGGCCCTATCTACTCCTTTTTCTCTACCTTTTTTCATTCCATCGTGTTTGCCAAAACTCGTATCATTCAAGAGTTCTTCAGTTATTTTACCAACAAGGGCCTTAAAAATTAACATGTCTTCACATACATCATCATGCATATGGCAAATAAAGGCCAAAAGAATGACCACATCTTTAATACCCATGTTCTCAGCTAACTGTCAAGAATCAGGTAAAGCTGAGTTTTGCAACCAGTTGTGTTCATGTGTCTGTTTAAGTACAGCAAAAATATTTTTATTTCCAGCAATATAGATGATCTGATATTCTAAAAAACAACCTCTATTAAACACCTAGGAATTCTTGATGAAATATAACAGTAAGTAGGCAAGCTTACAGAAAGAGGGAAATCTTTAAGGACCAAAACCAGAGTACTGGGGCCACTGCTTCCCTAAGGCCATTTGCCAACTGGTAAAAAATATAGCAGCTAACACTAAAGCTAATATTTATCAACTGATTATAATATGCCAGGCCCTCCTCTAAGTACCATAAAAATACTAACTGTACAGCAACCCCATAATGTGGGTACTATTATTAGCCCCATCTTTCAGAGGAAGAAACATTCAAAGAAACACATTAGAATCTTGGCTAGTAACACTACATGGGAGAGAGGAAATATAACCTTGAGCAAGGTATGGATCTAAAAATTATATATAGCTGAAATATTCAAAGAGCTATTCCTTCAGTGAAAGGAAAAAACAGTCCCACCTGCCACAAGGAAATGTGTCTGTTACAACCTTAGCTCTTGGTAGGAAAGTAGACTTCCACAAGAATACTAAACCACAAGTTTACCCATACACATCATTTAGAGTTCAGATTTATGCTACCATGGAAGCCTCGGGAATGCAAATCAGAATATTAAAGTGGCTGTCAGTTAATAGTGCCCTGGGGTGCCTGGCAAAAGCAAGCATAGGTGCTCTTTTGGGGATGCATCCTGAACAAGCCTCAAAAGGGTTCCAGTAGATAAAACCCACCACAATTTGAGCTCAAAACCCAAAGTAACAAAACAAGGAAGTAAGCCACTATACATGAGAGGCCATTAAAAACTAAGTACTAAAGATACTGGAAGTAAAGATGCAGAATACAAAATGATTATGCTTTAAAATATTAAGGGAAATGAAGGTATAATGTTGTACTTCAAAAAAAAAAAAAAAGCAGGGGCGCCTGGGTGGCTCAGTCAGTTAAGCATCCAACTCTCGATTTCAGTTCACAATCTCAGGGTTGTGAGATTGAGCCCCACGTCGAACTCTGCACTGGGTGTGGAGCCTGCTTAAGATCCTCTCCCTCTACCTCCCTACTCTCCCCCTCTCTTAAAAAAAAAAAAAAAAAAAAAAAAAGCCAAACAAGAAATAAAAGTCATTGAACTATAACCAGGCAAATTTGAAAAATAATAAATGTATACAAATGAAAAAAGTCATTGAAAGTAAAAATAGATAAGTTAAACAGATCAATTGAACACTGCCAAAGACAACAATCTAAAACTTGTGAAAGATTACCAAGAATACATTACCTAGTATACAGCAGAAACACACAAATATGCACAGGAAATAATAAAAGACATTAGGAGACTTGGGGAATAGAGTGAAAAAGATTGAATCTGTATAAAATGGGAGTTCCAAAGAACAGAAGAGAGGCAAAACTAAATAACTGAAAATGTTCTAGGTTTCATCATAGTAGGGAATCACTGGATTTAGGAAGCACACAAATCATAAGCAGGATAGACAACGTGTTCTAGTGGGGCTGCAGGATGACAAAGCGGTCTTAAATGTGACAAAGAAAAATTGCCTAAAATGAATAACACTGAAAACTTCAATAGCAACAACTTAAGCTAGAAGACAAAATAATGATATAGTCAAAGTTTTGAGAAGAAATAAATGTTAACCTAAAATTATAAACTGTCATTTAGTGCAAGGACTTAAAGATATCTTCAGAACAAAAATTCAGTTTACTATGAATAGATCATCACCAAAGAATGTACTTCAAGAAGAAAAAGAATAACTAAGCAGATCTCCAAGAATGGTGAATAAAGAAATTGGTGAACATGTGGGGAAAACTAAGCAAATGCAGATCGCATGGAGCAATAATAATGTCTAGTTGGGAGGGGAATAAAATCAGATAGGGATTTTCTAAACTGGAATACACATACCTGTGGAGATAAATGAAAACTCTGGAATGTACAGAGGCACATCTATTTTTTTTTTAAGATTTTATTTGTAAGAGAGAGAGAGAGCACAAGCAGGGGGAAGAGCAGGCAGAGAGAGAAGCAGACTCCCCGCTGAGCAAGGAGCCCCAATAGGGCACATGACCTGAGCCAAAGGCAGATGCTTAACTGACTGAGCCAACCAGGCCTCCCAAGGCCCATCTATTTTTAAGAGTCAGCTTCAAGATGTTCCTGCCATCATTCTACAGGGTGTTCTCCACCTCCCCCTTCACAATCACCATTCTCCTGCTTCACAAAAGAAAGACATACCTCTTATACCATAATTATTACTGTGGTGCAATGACCCTTTGTGTAAAAAGCCTGGTTGCTAAGTAAAAGGGACAATATGAAACAGTTTTTGTTTATAAAGCCCTTTTTCATCTCCCTGCTGTCAAATAATACATCAATCCTGAAAGATAACCTCTTGAAAGTAAAGCAAAGAGAGCATTAGTAAGAAATATTGAGACTGGCAGAATTTTACTTTACTCAGGCAACAAATTCATACCACACAGCTCTGTCTTAAAATTCAGAAGTGAGAGGGTTTTTTTATGGAAAATGAAGCCAGACTTTTTCTAACAAATTAAATCTATTTTGACTGCTTGGTTTGCCAATAGGACTTTCCAATCAGTTCATATGGTAGTCATTTTTTACATAATTAGAATTAGCTGGAATCTGCAGCTACCAAGTTCTGACAAAAATAGGCAAAAGATTAAAAAATTATAAAAAAATATTGTACAAATGTTGGCAAGAATGTGAGAAGTTGGAACCCTTGTGCACGGCTGATGGGAGTGTAAAATGGTGCAGCCGCTATGGAAAAGTGTGGTGGTGGTTCCTAAAATTAGAATTATTTTTTGATCCAGTAATCCCATTTCTGGGTATATACATAAAAGAATTGAAAGCAGAGACTTAGATATTTGAACACCAATGTTCATAGCACTAATTCACAATAGCCAAAAAGTGCAAACAGCCCAAATGTCCATCCATGGATGAATGGATAAACAAAATGTGTGCATGTATGTGTGTGTGTGTGTACACATATACAATATATATATATACACACACACACCATGGAATATTATTCAGGCTTTAAAGGGAAGGAAACGCTGATACATGATACATGGATGAGCCTTGAACACATTATGCTACATAAAATAAGCCAGACACAAAAGAAAAAATACTGTATAATTCTACTTATATGAGGTACCTAGAATAGTCAAATTCATAGAAGGTAGTATAGTGGGTACCAGGGTGAGGGAGAAGGGAAGGAGGGAGGGAGGAAGTGGGGAATGGAGAGTTAATGCTTCATAGGTATGGAACCTCAGTTTGAGATGATGAAAAAGTTCTGGAGATGGATAATGGTGCTGGCTGCACAACAATGTGAAAGTACTTAACGCCATTGAACTGTACAGTTAAAATGTTTAAAATGGTAAATTTTGTGTATGTTTTATAATATACACTTTATACATAGCTGTGCTGTCCCAGAAATAGAAAGATGTTTAATCATTAGATAATTTGTCTTTTTCTAAGTAATAAAATCATTTTAAGGATATAAAATAAATTGTAAATTTAAGGGTTCACTTCTGGACTCTCAATTCTCTTCTACAGATCTATATATGTCTTTATACCAATTACTACAGTGCCTTGATTTTTGTACCTTTACAGGTAGTTTTGAAATCAGGAAGTGTGTGTCCTCCAACTGTTTTCATTTTTAAGACTATGTTGGCTCTTCTGAGTCCCTTGCATTTCCATATGAATTTTAGGACCAGCTTAATTTCTGCAGAGGCCAGCTGAGATTTTGATAAGGATTGCCCTGAATCTGTAGACCAGTTTGGGGAATACGCCGTGTTAACCATATTAAATCTTCCAATCCATGAACATAGGATGTCTATCCATTTATTTAGCTCTTCTTTCAGTTCTTTCAAGGTTTTGTAACTTTCCATTTACAAGTCTCGCACTTCCTTTGTTAAATTTATTTCTGACGGAAATTTTTTTTTTTAAGATTTTATTTATTTGACAGAGAGAGACAGCTAGAGCAAGAACACAGGCAGGGGGAGAGGGAGAGGGAGAAGCAGGCTTCCCGCAGAGCAGGGAGCCCGATGAGGGACCCGATCCCAGGACGCTGGGATCATGACCTGACCCGAAGGCAGACGCCCAACGACTGAGCCACCCAGGCGCCCTCCCCTTAGGATTTTATAATAAAATTTAACGTTCTCTGGAAAAATACTGCAATCCCCAAAATTTTATATAAAGCTTCCCCCCCCCGAGGGTAAAACAGAATAATGAAAAGTTTCTAGAATGTTTAAAAAAAAATGATGATGCCATTTAATAAGGAAACTTTTTTTTTTTAAGTAGGCTCCACACCCAGCATGGAGCCCAGCATGGGGCTTGAATTCATGACCCTGAGATCAAGACCTGAGCTGAGATCAAGAGTCATACACCTAACACTGAGCCACCCACGTACCCCAAGGAAATCTTTCTTTTGTCTGTTTAAGATTTTATTTATTTATTTGAGAGAGAGACACAGAGAGAGCACGAGTGGGGTGAGGGGCAGAGGGAGAAGCAGGCTTCCTGCTGAGCAGGGAACCCGATGCGGGGCTCCATCCCAGGACCCTGGGATCGTGACCTGAGCTGAAGGCAGACACTTAACCGACTGAGCCACCCAGATGCCCCTGTTTTTTGTTTTATCATTTTGGGGAGCAGTCAGGCATCGCTATCTCTGTCTTGCCAAGAAGTTATTTTCAAGATGTCAAACCTATTAAAAAGTAGAAAGAAACAGTACCATGAACCCTTGAACAACATAGGTTTGAGTTATGTAGGTCCATTTATATGTAGATTACAGTACAATATTATTAACGTATTTTCTCTTAGGATTTTCTTAACACTTTTCTCTAGCTTACTTTATTGTAAGAATATAGTATATAATACATATATAAAATATGTGTTAATCGACTATGTTATCAGTAAGGCTTTCAGTCAACAGCAGCTTATTAAGTTTTGGGGAGTCAAAAGTTATACAGATTTGCAACTGCCTGGTGGGGGGTCAGCACCCCTAACTCTAGATTGTTCAAGGGTCAACTGTATAATGAAAACCAAATACCCTCACCTAGATTCACCAATATGAAACATTTGCCACATCTGCTTTATTAGTCTATACACAAATATATGTATATTTATGTATATAAATATATGTACTTTTTAAAATTTTTGCTGAAACACTATGAAACCTCACCCCTAATGTATCCCCCCAAAGCAAGGACATTATCCTAAATAACTGTAATTCTATCACACCTAAGACATTTAACAATTTGTATTTTACCTAATATCCAGGACATACCCAATTTCTTTAATTCCCCTCAAAATTTTATTTATAGCTGGGTTGCCCCCACCACCACCACCAATTCAGGATCTAGCCCAGAATCATGTCTTGCATTTGGTTGTCATGTCTTTTTAGGATCCTCTAATAGGAGAGGCTTTCTGCCTTTTCTTTTTCATACCATTTGGCATTTATGAAAGTGCAAAACCAACTGTCATGTAGAATGTCCGACAAAGATTTGGATTTTTCTGATTGTTTCCTCATGATTAGATTCAGGTTACACAATCCTGGAAAGACTATTACAGAGGTGATGCAGTGTACTTCCCATTCCATCAAATCAGGAGGCACATCGTTTGTCCCATTTTGGGTGATACTAAGTTTGATCATTTGATCAGGTTGTGGTTGCCAGATCTCTCCATTGTAAAAGTACCCTTTCCCAACTGAGAGCTTTTCCCCTAAGGTCAGGAATACGGCAGGGATGTCCACTATCACCACTGCTATTCAACATAGTACTAAGAAGTCCTAGCCTCAGCAATCAGAAAACAAAAAGAAATAAAAGGCATCCAAATCGGTAAGGAAGTCAAACTCTCACTCTTTGCAGATGATATGATACTTTATGTGGAAAACCCAAAAGACTCCACCCCAAAACTGCTAGAACTCATACAGGAATTCAGTAAAGTGGCATGATATAAAATCAATGCACAGAAATCAGTGGCATTCCTATACACCAACAACAAGACAGAAGAAAGAGAAATTAAGGAGTCTATCCCATTTACAACTGCACCCAAAACCATAAGATACCTAGGAATAAATCTAACCAAAGAGGCAAAGAATCTGTACGCAGAAAACCATACTCATGAAAGAAATTGAGGAAGGCACAAAGAAATGGAAAAACGTTCCATGCTCATGGACTGGAAGAACCAATATTGTGAAGATGTCAATGCTACCTAGAGCAATCTACACATTTAATGCAATCCCTATCAAAATACCATCCACTTTTTTCAAAGAAATGGAACAAATAATCCTAAAATAGGTATGGAACCAAAAAAGATCCTGAATAGCCAGAGGAATGTTGAAACAGAAAAGCAAAGCTGGTGGCATCACAATTCCGGACTTCCAGCTCTATTACAAATCTGTAATCATCAAGACAGTACGGTACTGGCACAAAAACAGACACATAGATCAATGGAACAGAATAGAGAGCCCAGAAATGGACCCTCAACTCTATGGTCAACTCATCTTCGACAAAGCAGGAAAGAATGTCCAATGGAAAAAAGACAGTCTCTTCAACAAATGGTGTTGGGAAAATTGGACAGCCACATGCAGAAGAATGAAACTGGACCATTTCCTTATACCACACACAAAAATAGACTAAATTGGATAAAAAACCTCAATGTGAGACAGGAATCCATCAAAATCCTTGAGAACAACACAGGCAGCAACCTCTGGACCTCAGCAGCAACTTCTTCCTAGAAACATCGCCAAAGGCAAGGGAAGCAAGAGCAAAAATGAACTACTGGGACCTCATCAAGATAAAAAGCTTTTGCACAGCAAAGGAAACAGTCAACAAAACCAAAGGACAACCGAAGGAATGGAAGAAGATATTTGCAAATGACATATCAGATAAAGGGCTAGTATCCAATATCTATAAAGAACTTATCAAACTCAACACCCAAAGAACAAATAATCCAATCAAGAAATGGGCAGAAGACATGAACAGACATTTCTGCAAAGAAGACATCCAAATGGCCAACAGGCACATGAAAAAGTGCTCAACATCGCTCGGCATCAGGGAAATCCAAATCAAAACCTCAATGAGATACCACCTCACACCCGTCAGAATGGCTAAAATTAACAAGTCAGGAAACGACAGATGTTGGCGGGGATGCGGAGAAAGGGGAACCCTCCTACACTGTTGGTGGGAATGCAAGCTGGTGCAACCGCTCTGGAAGACAGTATGGAGGTTCCTCAAACAGTTGCAAATAGAACTACCATACGATCCAGGAATTGCACTACCGGGTATTTACCCCCAAGATACAAATGTAGGGACCCGAAAGGGCACACACACCCCGATGTTTATAGCAGCAATGTCCACAATAGCCAAACTATGGAAAGAGCCTAGATGTCCATCGACAGATGAATGGATAAAGAAGATGTGGTATATATATATATACACACACACACACACACACACACACACACACACACACACACACACAATGGAATATTATGCAGCCATCAAAAAGAATGAGATCTTGCCATTTGCAATGACGTGGATGGAACTAGAGGGTATTATGCTGAGCGAAATAAGTCAATCAGAGAGCACAAGTATCATATGATCTCAATGATATGAGGAATTTGAGAAACAAGACAGAGGATCATAAGGGAAGGGAGGGAAAAATGAAACAAGATGAAACCAGAGAGGGAGACAAACCAAAAGAGACTCTTAATCTCAGGAAACAAACTGAGGGTTGCTGGAGTGGTGGGGGGTGGGAGGGATGGGGTGGCTGGGTGATAGACATTGGGGAGGGCACGTGCTATGGTGAGCGCTGTGAATTGTGTAAGACTGATGAATCACAGACCTGTACCCCTGAAACAAATAATACACTATATGTTAATTAAAAAGGTAGTAAAAAAAAAAAGTACCCTTTCCCTTTGTAATTAATAAGTAATCTATGGAAAGGTACTTTGATTTTGTTTTTAAGATTTTATTTATTTTTTGACAGAGAGACAGCGAGAGAGGGAACACAAGCAGGGGGAGTGGGAGAGGGAGAAGCGGGCTTCCTGCCTGAGCAGGGAGCCCAATGCGGGGCTCGATCCCAGGACCCTGGGATCACAACCCGAGCCAAGGGCAGACGCTTAATGACTGAGCCACCCAGGCACCCCTGGAAAGGTACTTTGAGACCACATCTTATTCCTCAACAAACTCATCCAGTGCCATCTATCAGTGATCTTTCCATGAAGGTTCTGAAATTGCCCCTAAAGGAAGCTGTGGCAAACACTGTTCATGGACCACTGAAATCTCTCTTTCCCTGGCACAAGATTAGACTACATTCCCAAGCCCCTGGTGGCAACATGTGGAATGTCATTGGAAGGGGTGTGTACCACTTCCAGGCCTAGGCGTTAGTATGATGTATATACTCCCTCCATGCTTTCTTTCTACTTACTAACTAGAACCTATGGCCACCTGGCTTTGACCATGGAGATAATAATGCCTTAGAGCAGGAATCAATAAACTACAACCATCATGGGTCAAATCAGGCCCAGTGCCTGTTTTTGTAAATGAAGTTTTATTAGAACATGACCACATTTGCTCATAGACATATTCTCTATAGTTGCTTTCACATAATAAATGGCATAGCCCACAAAGCCTAAAATATTTATTGTCTGGCCATTTACAGTACATTTTACATCACAGTAAAAGTTTGCCAACCTCTGCTGTAGTATATAGTAAGCACTTGATAAGCGAGAAATGTTAACTCTCCCATTACATGGGCCCCTTGGCTTCCCCCACCAGAAGTATTTGAAACACATTTATCTTGGAAAAAAAAAGCCTGACCCTAATACCTCCCGCTCTTTCCTTTTCTAACTGTTAAGCTTCTGGAAACACGCTCTAGTTATACAAATTCCAGATCTTGCTTCCAGCCCTCTCCCACACATCAATCAGTCCACCTTGCGCATTAGGGCCAGATGCATCTTCCTACAACATGACTGTCATCCCAATCTGCCCTGCTCAAGATCTCCTACTGTCTACTGCCCTGACATCAAACCTAATGGACTCTTAGCTCTCCAGACCCAGGAATCTGACCCTTCCTCCCCAAATCAAACTTAGCTCCACTCCTACCTGACAACCAGAGCTGGGACAAGCGTGAGGTGAGGGAGATGTTCCCCAAGGCACAAAACTTAGGTGGTACCAAAAACTCAGTAATCAGGATAGATAATATCTTAATGCAGTATTTTTTTTTTAATCAAAATTAAGGGGCGCCTGGGTGGCTCAGTCGGTTAAGCGTCTGCCTTCAGCTCAGGTCATGATCGCAGGGTCCTGGGATCGAGTCCTGCATCTGGCTCTGCGCTCAGCGGGGAGTCTGCTTCTCCCTCTGCCTCTGTGATCGTTTTTGCTCTCTCTCAAATAAATCCTTTAAAAAATAAAAATAAAAATTAATGCAAAAAGATCTATGAACAACAAAATATCCAAATTTTTAACAAAGTCTTTGAGAACTAACTTGCACCCACTCTGCCCCTCAATCTACGTTCACGGGGTCTTGGACATGAAAAGAAGGTAGCCACTCAAAACTCCACGAAACCCACAGATCTCAAAGAGAGATCATTCTGAATCTCCCCCTCCCACAGCCCCCTTGCTACACCTCCAGCACCACCAGAATCTTAGCTTTTGTTGATGAACGTGTAAGGTTTTGGCTTTGAGGTGTGAAGCCATCTGCAGATCCTAGAGCCACAGTGGCTTCCCAGGTCTTAGCATTTTCCATTAGCAGGTGACAGTGTCCGCGAGCCAGGAGGCTTTCGTACACAGTTCACTCAACAATGACTCCGGCTTTGTGTTAGTGAAATGGCAGATATGGAACCCTCAGTCCAGCAGGAAAGGTGTGTGGAGACAGAGAGTCAGATCAGTGTGGCTCAGAGTGAGAGGAACAGACGTGTCCCAGAGAACGCCGCCAAGGCTCAGAGATGGCAGCAGCAGCACCACCAAACAGACACCAGCAGGGGAGGAGGCCTTTGGGCCTTCAGATACGCAGGGAAGGGGGTGGTGGGAGCTGCGAGTAGTGTGGGTGCGTTTTCAGGAGAGAGAAAAGTGAAACGAAAGCAGAGGAAAGAACTCTACAGTTGCTGCCAAACAGGAAAGCGGCGGGTCCCTCCTCTGAACACCTCTCAGCTGGGGTTCCACTTCCAGCACTACTGGGCTAACGGTGTCCATCTCATCACAGTACAAGTCATTTTCAAAAGGTGCTAAACATTGCCTCATCTCACTCAGAAAGACAGGGAAACTGCTTGGAGGCCCCCCTCCCCTTTTAAAAGTCAGTCTTTCACTTCACCCTTGCTTTGGGTGGGGGACTCTGCGGATTGATGAGCCGTCCTCCCTCCTCCCCAGGGCCATTTGCCTTCTACCACTTATCTGACCTCAAGTGAAGAGCTGCAGTTCCCCCACTAAAGGAATTTCAAACATAAGGCAGCAGCTGCACAGAGACTTTTTTTTTTTTTTTTTTTTTTTTTGGATAGAAAAGCCTTGCAGGGAAAGTGCTTGGCCTTGCAAGTCTTTATCTACAGATAACCAACTTGGCCGGGTGTGAGGTTTGCCGAGGATCAGTCACATTAGCAGCTGTACACTTACACATTCCCTGGGCAAATCCCAGCTTCGGGGCCCCACATGCCCTCCCCCGCCCCCCAGCAAGCAGTTCTAATCAGCACGCGGTGCAGCTGAAAGCCACTGCTGAGGCTCGGGCCGAGCACCCTGCCGCCAGGCCCCTCCGGAGTAGGTGTGTGTGTGTAGGGGGCTCCACCTGCCCCTCCGGAGTGGGGAGTGTGGGGGGGCTCCACCTGCCCCCGACAGGCCCTGGGCCGCCAGAACTCTGTGCTCTGACCACATTCAGCCACCAGTGCCCTTCATCCCTTGCACACCACACCGGAAGCTTCACCTCCCTCCCCTGCTATGCTCTCCTGCCACGGGCTCTGTCCCGCCGTCCTCCCTAGTGAACAGCCCCCTCCTCTCCAGAGCCCAAAGCCCTCCACACCCTCAGCCATCACCTGCTGCAGGAACGGACACCTGGCTCCCTGCCCTCCCAGGTCTCGGCTTCCCCACGGCCCTCTCCAGTGGAGGCCGTTCATTTGTTCACACACCTGACCTCAGGGTCAGGAGGTGGGGTCATGGGCCTCCCTGCTCCCCAAGGCCACAAGCTCACCCTCCAATCTCTGAGGTTTAAGCCATGCCCCAGCCCGTGCCCACCTTCTCCTGATTACTCCTCTTGGCAAGAGGCTCACAGCCTTCTCTCCACCCAACTGCCACCACCATCTTATGTGGTCTTCACCGTCCATCCATCGCACGCCCTGGCTCTCTGTCCCTTGACCCCATCTCCAAACACCTTCCCCTGCACAGAATCTCTTCCGACACCAGGAATTCTGACCTTGTGACATTGTGCCCCTCATCCTAATCTCCCCGCCTTCCGGCCCATTCATCCAGTGGCGCCCACCATGCCGACCCTGCCTCCTCGGCCTCACACCCATTCCCTTTCCCACGCTCCCCAGGCCGCCAGCCCCTCTGGTCCCACGTGGCCTCCACCCTATCCAGCTTGAAGCGCATGCTCCCTCTCTGCAATCGCTCTCATCCAACGCCTCAAAATCACCACTGTCTTTCTGAACCCCAACCCTGCATAAGTCAACAGCCTTTTTTGCTGAGCAGACCCCACCGTGGAGAAAAGCACACAGCCTAGGAGATCGGGCCTCCAGATCCATGGCCACCCACCTCAGCTGGGCCCTCTACACTGCCACCAGTCTCTCTGGCCCAGTCCCAAGGAACCCGCCCTGGGGAGCACAGAGTTCCTCCGACCTAACCTTAATCCTTCCATTCTCTCCAGCCCCTGGGGGCCTTGAACCACATTTCCTGCTCCCTTCCTCCTATAAGGACAACCTCTCCCCCTGACCCAGAAACTTAAAAAAGCATCTAAACAAGTCAGAGTGTTCTAGTCTCTCTCCTCTGAGAAACGAGTAAGTAAGCCCTGTATGGGGCACATCTCCCTCAAGCTACTCCCCCTGCTCTCTCCTCTCCTCCTAACCGGAGATCTACACTCCCTGCCCTGCTGTCATCTGGCCCTGCCTCCACCACACCACAGGTGCTCTCACAGGGCCACCACGGGGGCCATTCAAGGTTGCTCCGACAGGACCGAGCCCCACCCCCCCCCACACACACACCCATGCTTCTGTGACATCACATTCCTGTTGTGCACCTGTGTCTCAGCCCGCTCCTCACAGCACCCCTGAGGCTGGAGCTCCTCTAAGACCTCTTAAGGGCCCTCTGCTCTCAACACTTCAACTCCCATCAAACGCTGTTGCCACACAAATCTACCTCTCTAGACAGGTTCATCCAACTGCCTCCTAGACTTCTCCACTCAGATGCTGCAGACACTGCTGATTGTCAACGCAGCCAGAAACAGATTACTTTCTCTTCAACTCCCTTCTCCTGTGTCCCACTCCTTAGTGAATGGCTAGGGCCAGCAGAGAGCTAAAGATCAGTATTTGCAGAATGAATAAATCCTCCCTCTTTCTTCACAGCCAATCACCAAGACCTGTCCATCGTCTTACGACATCCCTGTGGTTCTTGCTTAATTGAGGCTGGCTGCCTCCTAGTCAACGTTCGGAAGGCTCCGGGACCCCTCAATGCCTGCGGGACAGGGATCTTGCCGCCGTGCCCACGGCCCGTGAATGCCGAGCCACCGAGCGGATCACAACGCACTGTGCGGCCGGCCCTGGTGTGCGGCACCTCCGCTGCACTGCGAGCTCACCTCCAGCAGCGCCCGTGGCCCGACCCACAGCAGCCGCTCAGTCAGCGCTTTAGGTTTGCGGTGAATGAACGGAGTACCGAGCGAAAGGGACTAGAGCGCGCCACGGAGTCGGCGGCTAGAGGTCCGGCCGGCGCCAGGCCCCCCGCATGCCCGCTCAGTCCGCACGCCGCGCGCCGGCCAGCCGTCCCACGCGGCGGGCGAGGAGCCCCGCCCCTGTCCCACGCCGCGCCCCCGGCGGCCAATAGAAATGGTCTGCGGGGCACCGCCTCGACACGCTATACACGGACGAGCCAATGGGCGCGCTCTGCGGCGAGCGCCGCTCCTGCCGCGGCTTCTTAGCCAGCCAATGGGAGTGGCTGGCGTATCCCTCCAGGGGGCGGAGCGGGCGGCGCGGGCGCGGAGCTCTGGGACGCTGTGCGGGCGCGGGCCTTCTTCTCACGTCGGCGGTCCTCGCGGGCGCGGTCTCGGCTCCTGCCCGGCGTAACCGACGGATGATGGGGGCTCTGGGCGTCCGACGCGGCCTGGAGTGGCTACTGGGCCTCTACTTCCTCTCCCACGTCCCCATCACTCTGCTCTTGGACCTGCAGGTGGTGCTGCCGCGCGAATTCTACCCGGTCGAGGTGAGGGCGATGGTTGTTCCTGACCCCCGGTGGTCGAGTTTGGGGCTCCTGCGCGCGCTGCGGTGGTTGTACCCTGGCGTCCCCAAGACCTCCCCTCCTCCGCTCGAGCCCCTCCCCCCCCGCCCAGGGTTCTGGTTCTGCCCCCCCTTTCCCTCCCGCCGTCCTTAGGTCCTGCCGGTGCCCCGGCCCCTCCTTACCGGTCAACTCGACGTTTTGCTTGGGGTTTTCTTTGCCCCAGACCCTTATGGGGCAGACACTTTGGTCCTTTTGAAGACAGTTCTGCCTTGGGTGTGTGTAAGGCCCCCACCCCCCACCTCTGGTCAGTGGTCAGTATTTGAGGGAGAAGAAATTGATGGTTTTGTTGCTTCTTTATGGGGAAATAATAATAAAATCCTTGAGTTATTCTCAGATTCTCTTTGAAAAAAATGCCAAATCTTAACATCTGTTGTGTTATTCTTCCCTAAATAGAAGGAATTTTCCCCTAGAACTAAAAACTTTGCGGAGCTCCCATAATAGTTGGGCTAAAATTTGCCAATTAAATATCTTCCTTGGTTTGAACCGATCAACCCTCGGAAAAACTTACTATGAGACTGTAAGAATTTAGTTTGACTTAGAACTTGGAGAGGATGGGGAAACATTTTGTAGTATCATTTGCAGCTGGGTAGCCTTGCTTCTGCTAAAATAAGGAAAGATGGGGAGCACCTGGGTGGCTCAGTCGGTTAAGCTTCTGCCTTCAGCTCTGCCCATGATCCCAGGGTCCTGGAGATCGAGCCCCTCAGCGGGAAGCCGCTCCTCCTGCTTGTGCTCTCTCTCTCTCGCTCTCTCGCTCTCTCTCTCTGCCAAATAAAATCTTAAAAAAAAATAATAAGGAAAGATAATCAGTCTGTGCTCTCATTTTTTTTTAAGAGAGAGCATGATTGGGGAGGGGCAAAGGCAGAGAGAGAGAATCTTAAGCAGGCGCCACTCCCAGTGAGGAGCCCGACCCAGGGCTTGATCTGATGACCCAGAGATCATGACCTGAACAGAAATCAAGATTTGGACGCTTAACCAGCTGAGCCACCCACACACCCCTGTGCCCTCATTCTAAGGTAGGGAAGTATACAGGTTTATTCAGTAGCAACTCCTGGTTTAGAAATCCTTGTGCAAAGGCCAGGTGAATAGTTTAGTGGATAACAGTGATAGGTTTAGTGAAATATGAGTCAGGTATAAACCTTTTTTGGGTCTTACCTAATAATAATTCTTACGACCAGTTGCATGGTGAGATTTTAATGGGATTAAACTTGAATTTCTCTGAATATGTGTTAATTACATTCACTTAAGTAATGGTAACATTTACTGTGTGCTTGCCACTGTTCTAAAAACCATGTACATTAAGTCATTTTATCTCACCAGTAGTGAGGTAAGTACTACAACTGGGAAACAAGTTGAGTGAGATTAAGCGCTTTGCCCAGAGCCACGGATTGCACCCCCCCATGTCCCATGCTCTTCCCTCGCCAGGGACCTGTGATTTGCCTTCCATCTGCCCTTAGTCCAGGCCTTGTTTTCATATCACGTGGCTATTATGGGACTGTGGGCAGGTGCTTGGATCTTAATTGATTGCTTCAAGAGCTGGCTGATTAGATTACTTTGAGTTTTGCTAATCTCATCCTGCAGCCCTCAGAAATTACCCATGCTGTGTAGAACTGTCTGGATTTACGAAATAGGTGGATCTGAGAGGTTGGAATACAGATTGAATAGAAAATGAAATTCAAACAAACCAGAATGCCTTGTATTCTACGGCAAATCTTCAAAGCAGGTCATTCCCTCCAGTATTTTTTTTTTTTTTTTAAAGAAAATCTGGAAAGCAAAAAAGGACCTTAAACATTTGGTCCAAGTTGCTTGTTTTACAGATGAGGAAACAGAGCCCAGGAGAGATGCAGGGACTTAACCTTTATGAGTATTTTCTACCCCATTACCACCCTGAAAAGTGCCTAGAAGGAAGCTAAGGGTATTGCCGTGGATTTCAATTTGAAATCAAGTACAAATTCGATATCACTTGGTCAATAAACTGGTTATCAAGCCAGAGCCTTCCTGCAATTAAGATCATGCTAACAGAATGTTTGTTTCTGGATATTTGCTTAAAGCTTACTTTCAGCAGTGAGGCCTCAATTTCACAATAGTGAGTCTTAATCTTTTGATTAAAAATTAACAGGAAAAATATCTTTGGATTTTTCCATTGCAGGCAAAATTCTCACACTGGAAGTTGCCTTTATCATAATATCAAGAAACCTATTTGGCTTTGGAGGCAGGTGTGTCAAGACAGGATGTAAAATGCGACAGACCCTTGGTAGTCCGTGTGGTGTGGGGAGCCCTGCGCTTCGGGTTCTTACAAAGGGTACAAAATGGGCAACCTCAAACCTTTCTGCTTCCTTCCTCTGCCCCCACAGCCACGTGTTCACAGATCAGCATCTTGATTTAACAGTGTAATTAGGAGGGTGGGCCCCAAGCTGGAACCGAGACTGCTAATCCTCAGGCCCTGACATAGCCTAGAAGCTCTGTAGTTTGTGGTTTGGGCAGTTTGTTCTATAAATAGCCTACTGGGGGCGCCTGGGTGGCTCAGTCCGTTAAGCCGCTGCCTTCAGCTCAGGTCATGATCCCAGGGTCCTGGGATCGAGCCCCACGTCGGGCTCCCTGCTCAGTGGGAAGCCTGCTTCTCCCTCTCCCTCTGCCTGCCTCTCTGCCTACTTGTGCTCTCTCTCTCTGTCAAATAAATAAATAAAATCTTTAAAAAAAAAAATAGCCTACTGGTCTCCTACAAGAAAACTCTGCAGAACTAGAGTAGTTAAGAATGATGAGCTTGAGATTTAGGCATTAAATTGCATCTTTATAGAAGTTAAATGTATCTCCCTTCCATCCCCCCACACCCCGCCCCAAAAGACAAACTCGGTTCATTTCTGTATTTGAGGCGGTCTGGCCCTCGGAGCCTGGTGTGCAGCTGCTCTACTTCCAGCCAAATGGTAGGACGCTCTTCATGGCTGTCCTTTACCAGGAAGCAGGTTGTGGCAGATCTGTTGCCTTTGTATGTTCATTCCTCGAACTGAGAGCCTACTAAGTGCTAGATATCGTTGCTCTTGACAGTGGGCAACACAGCAGGCTGTGTGTTGTCATAGAGTCAGGAACAGATGCCGCGCAGCCCAGAGGGCCTGGAAGAGCTGAGAGAAGCCTCTCGGAGGAGTGAGGGAGCTTTTCCGAAGTGACCCTCTGGGCTGCCGCGGGGTGGAGCTGCTAGCCTGTCCTGCCAGGCGGCTGCGTGCGTCGTGACCTTTGTCTCTCCTCAGCTGACAAACCTGCTGAAGTGGTATACTAAGGAGTTCAAAGACCCTCTGCTCCAGGCCCCCCCAACATGGTTTAAGTCCTTCCTGTTTTGTGAGCTTGTGTTCCAGCTGCCTTTCTTTCCCATAGCGACGTACGCCTTCTTAAGAGGTAGGTAACTGGTGGGGAAATCCCACTGTTGCTCTGAAATTAGGTCCCAGAAATCTTTTGGGAAAGTGTCTCAGAGAAGGGGAGCGGTCCCTGTAGTTTGTGCGAGGGTGATCTTGGGTGGGGTAGCGTGCGAATGGCAGGAGGGGGCTGGTGAAGGGGCGTTACTGTGGCTCAGGCCTGTGCCCGTGCTTGGCTGGAAATCTCTCCTACGCTGGAGGGCGCTTACAGATTGAACTTGTTCCTTTTTATTGTTTTTACCCCTGCAGAATTTTCCTTTTATCATTGGCTTTTATTTTTCTGATTTGGGTAGCACCAGACTGGCTTTTGAGCAGTAGCATCCAGCTCACCCCGGAAGGGCTTCACTTCTCATTTATTCTTACAGTGTTCCCCTGTGACTAACGCTTTTATAAAGACGGGGGCCACACTCATGTACATGGTAACTAAGCTCATACAGCCTCTTTCCCACTGCAGCCCCCAACTCCCTGTCTTGGCAGAAGCTGTTGACCTCTCACCTATATATAATCACTAACGGATGCTAGTGGCCGGCCCCTCCCCCCCGCCTTGTGTAAACTGTAATGGCCATTTTACTGCCCTAGAGTTTTTCTCAATTAAATTCCGACCCCCACCCTTGGTTCTCTGGCAGTCAGTGTACTAGAGCCCCAGCTCCGTGCATTAGGCAGTATTAGAGCACCCCCAGTTCTCCATTCATTTGCAGTGGGAGGGTAGACGGGGTCAGCTGAAGGGGGCAGGCGGGGAGAAGACTGTGGGCAGCCCTGGGGTCACGGACAGACCAAACGCTTATCTCTCTCTCTTCCCCCCCCCACTTCAGGAGGCCGCAGGTGGATCCGCACCCCTGCAATCATCTACTCAGTTCACACCATGACAACTCTAATTCCAATTCTCTCCACGTTTCTATTTGATGATTTCTCCAAAGCCAGTGGTTTCAAAGGACAAGGACCTAAGACTTTCCACGAACGACTTACCCTCTTATCTGTCTATGCCCCCTACTTTCTCATCCCTCTTATGCTTCTGCTTTTCATGTTGTGGAGCCCCTACTACAAGTATGAGGAGAAAAGAAAGAAAAAATGAGAGAAATAATGACTGGCCTGGTGGGGGGGTGGGGAGATGCCCATAGGGCAGTTTTCCGGTTGGACCCAGTATGAGGAAAACTGCTCAGAACCCATGTCTTCAGTAGCATTTGAAACCCACCAGTGACACAGAAAGAACAAGACTCTGGCAGGAGCCACATCAGAAGCCCCCCCTCCTGAGGACAGTGGCGCAAACAGACCAGTCACCTGAGCACGGACTGAAGGGTGTGGGCTAGGTTATAGGGAAGTGGTGCCAAATACCTCACCGTGTGCCCAAGTTCCATCGTGAGCAGGACCAGACCAGATCCTGTATAAACTTCCAAGAAACGTGGCCTGCTTGGCACCTGACCCACAGTGCCCATGTGATTAAACCCCTGACTCCTGATTCTCCGCAGCATATCCTTTATCAGCAAAATGAAGAGTGGGATTTTTCAGGTCATTTTTAAGTTTGAAATTATGCCTCTTTAATATTCATTAAAAACTGTATCATGGGTTTTTTTGCCACCACCCTTGGTTGGGGACAGGTTCTGCAAGAGGCCTAAACTTGGTTTTACTCAAGGGTCAGCTCTGGCCTGACGTTCAGAAATGGATTAAGCTGGAAGGTGTTTTGTTTGTGTCTTAAACAGGTCATCCCAGAAAAGATTTTTTTTTTTTTAATCATCTCCTGATTCATTCTTTCCATACCTTAGTCTTCTCTGTTTTTACAGACCACCTGACATAAGTCCCTTCCCTCTGAGGTCTGGTGTCTCAAACCTGATCTGGGAGTGTGCTTCCTGTTGGATAACTTCACCCTTCCTGAGAGTTTCATCATCCATCCTGGCCTGTTCTCAAAGTGGAAGGGCAGCTGGGCATGAGATGTCCATTGTGTAAATGCAGGGTCTCTTCACTGGTTCCTTAGCTTTCTCTAAATTTGTACTCGAGGTCAACTCAAACACACACACACACACCTGTGAACACACATGGAAAATGATAACTGGTCCTGTCTGGTTCCCTCTTTAAGTCTGTTTTGGTCACAAGCCATATTGTTCTGATTGTTGGGAGTATCATCTGACTCATGTGTCTGGTCCAAATAAAGGTCCCTGCTGACCACTGCCTGGTTTGTTTTGTGGATGAGGGAGGGGCTCAAGAGTCCAGAGTTCTCTCAAGATGTTAAATGTACACTTTAAGGGCACCAGGAAAAGAGGTAGATCAAGCCATCTGAAAACAATAATTTATTGCTCTTCCTTTCCAAAGCTTTGAATTTACAAAAAAAAATCATTTACAGACTGCTCCGTTCAGGCTAAGAATGCCAAGAGCTGAGAGCCTGGACCCCCGTGGCCACAGGTGTTCACCAGCAGCTGCGCACGGACATCTGCAACAAGCTCCCCAGATTTGTTTCCTGCCTTCAGAGATGCTGCGTGCGTTACACACCATCTCTCAGGATATACGTGGGCCATTAGACAAGTCACAGGAACAGTACAGAGGTTTTTTGGGGTCTTATTTTTTTTGCCCTTCTATAAAATGAAATTTTCAGTTCATTTCTGAAAAATAAATTGGTCAATAAATTCATTTTGTTCTGCTTCTACTTTACACAAAGCTTCATATTCAACCCGATACCTGAAAAACAAAATTGTTAGAAGCCCTAAGAATGGATGAAATAAACCATGGATTTAATTCTTCCAGAGAAGAATATAAATGACTTAAATAATGCCAAGAAATGGTGTGAGTTCACAATGCAGAAGGTAGGGTAAGAAAGAACAAAGAGGCAAAGCCCACCCGAGGGCCACCCATGAGAAGTGTCCAGCCCCGAGAGGGGTTTTCCTTCAGGAGAACCAGCCAAATCTGGACACTTGCTACCTGAGCTTTCAAGCTCTCGATATTAGAGGTGGTTTTGTATTAAGATATTTTCTTTCTCATCAAATGTAATTTTATTTTTTTAAGTCTTCAAATCAGGATGACAAGTGAGACACTTCCTGGGAGAACAATGATGAAGGAGGAGGAGAAGAGGTGACCGTTCAAGAAGGAAAAATGGAATTGCAGTTGAGTAAAGAACTAGCTTTACATCTTACCTTTCAAGCTGCATCTTCTTTTCTGCTATTAGTGCTTGGAGTTGCTGCTGTTGGGCTTCTCTCTGTTTTGCTATAGATTTGAGCAAGTTCCGAGCACCAATGGCCTAGAAAAATAGTATCACCAAAGAAGATCATGGCTTCATTAAAACCATCTTCAGCATTAAGTCCTCAGCCAAGGAAGGGCCACTTGGGGGCTGTCTCAGTGCCCAGCTGGCAAGAGAGTCGAGCCCCTGAGCCTCAGGAATAAGGGGGAGGAATAACTGCATGATCCCCAGTGCCTAATGAGACCTGGATTGCAGCTCAGGGGCAGGTCTACGAGTATCCCCGAGTCTAGCACACAGGTGGTCAGTGGCCCATTTAGTGTGCCATTTAGCCTTGGGTCCTTTGCCAAGTCATCGACACCCTGCATGCCTACATTGCTTCACTTATAAAATGAGCATAAAACCACCTATCTCAGTGATGTGAAGATTAAAGGCAAGAATGACAAGGTGTACTAGCATATGAGTTCAACAGGAGGTTAACTGCACTTGTTACTAAAACCCTGTTTTGTTTTTTAAGGTTTTATTTATTTTTTGACAGCGAGAGAGGGAACACAAGCAGGGGGAGTGGGAGAGGGAGAAGCAGGCTTCCCACGGAGCAGGGAGCCCGATGCGGGGCTCGATCCCAGGACCCTGGGATCATGACCTGAGCCGAAGGCAGATGCTTAACGACTGAGCCACCCAGGCACCCCCAAATCCTGTTTTAAATAAAATCCCACACCCCCCCTCCCCAAGAAAAAGAACGAGTGAACCATGTCCCAGGCCAAGATTTAGAAGGCCTGCTGATCTTACCTTCATCTTCTCATTTTCTGCTTCTTTTGCAAGTTGGTCAACAAGCTCAATTAAACCACCAACTATTTTCTGAAACTGGCCAATTTCTTTTAGGGAAAGAACAGAAAATAAAAGGTTTTATTTTCTCGGCATCACCACTCCCTCTGTGTTCCCATGTGGCAAGAGGGCAGGGCTAACTGCCCCTTCTAATTTGTGTCAAAACAATTTGGTGCCTGCTGACCTAAAGTCTTCCACGCTTGGTCTAAACCGAGAGAAGGGTGGCCAAGTGCCCAGAGCTGGACTGGGGCATCCTTGGACCTTGAGTCCCAAATGAGCCAGCCAGTGACTATTAACCTTAGGTATGAGGCTCCTGATGGGCCCATCCTCTGCACAGGCTCTATCCTGCTTTTGCAGGAGTGACAGGAAGCACAAAGGGCCATGTTCATGAAAGGACTGACTCAGGACTTGAACAGAGCCTCCTGACTAGCCCCAGATAAGGAACCAGATTTCAGTTAATGGTGGTTAGGGGGGCAGTGGTTTGCCAACTGTAACCAGAGCTAATAAAGAGCTCAAAGCATTTAAGTACCTAATCTCCCATTCGCTATTTTCAATGTCCTTGGGTGTGATGGGACCTCATTCTACTGAGGAATGAACTAGGACCCAGGGAGGAAGGACAACAGGCAGTGAGAAGACTGGCAATGGAGCCCATGCCGCCCTTCACCAGTCAAGCTTCCTACAGACTATGGAGTGCGCAGAAGGCTCAGAAATTCCTGCTTGTCAACAACACAATGGAAATCCCTGCTTTAGCTAGAGCTGCCCTGTATTCACTGCCACTCGGCTTGCTTGCCTGCTGGGACAGGAGGTGTCCTGGATATCTAGCTAAAAAATGACCTCATTGAGTCTGTTGATCTTCCAAGAAATCAAATCATGAGTACATAACTCTTTCCCACCCTCAAGCCATAGTTCTGCCCCATGAAGTTCAAGGTTTCTGAGAGCAAAAAAATCAAAGATGGGATATCCTCTCTCCATTTCACCATTTGTCTTGACTGATGCTCTGTGTCTGACTACATGTGAGCATCAGAGAGCAGGGAGACAAGGTGGTTGGTATGTGGGAATTCCTAAAGGCCAGACACAACATCCAGAGAGGCACTAGCCCTGTTCTGGCCAGGGTGACAGCTGCGGGTGGGAGTGGAGGTGGGGCACCACGTCTCCCCAAATGACACTCACTGTCCACAAAATCCTTGCACTCTTCCTTGAGCTCTGTGGTCTGCTGGGTAACCTCAGGGTCCAACACGCGCAGCTTGTTCAGCTCATCAAAATGCAGCCCTGCTTCACCCAGGATGTCCTTGGCCATAGCTGTGAAGAAAGCAGCCTGAGTCCCCGATCACTTCCCAGCCACCCAAGGAAATGCCCGCTTCCAGCCCAGCCCCGCTCCTGCCCCCAGACACCAGTGCCAAAACCGCAGACGTTCCTCCGAAGGCTCCCCTTCCCTCTGCCTCCACCTCTCTGAGCCTCACCTGTTTCCCTTCCGGTTTCCCTAGAGAAGAGCAGCTCTGCTCTGAAGGGGTGCTAGTGGCAGTCAGGAGGAAGTGTGTCATAGGAGCAAGGGTCAGGAAAGAATAAAGTCCAGTTGCTTGTCACGGGCATCGTTCATTCAACACACATTTCTTGAGTGCCTACCACATGCCAACACTGCTAGATGCTGGGGGCACAAAGATGAGCGCGACACGGTGCCCGCCCTGGAGGAGCACATAGTTTAGCTGGAGGAAGACAGACACGTAAACTGAGAAAGTATGCTGTGTTAAGTGCTTTTACAGAAATATCACTCAAGTGTTGCAGGAGAACAAAGCAGTTAACAGGGTGAGCGAGTAACATTTGAACTAAATCGTGAGAAGCCATAAGCATATTTATCCCCAATTATGTACCCAAAAGGACATGAAAAAGCTTTTCCAGTACAGTCCTAGCATAACACCAAAAGCAAGGAAAAGAGGAAATCTGCATGACTTAAAAATGAGAGTTAAAAATAAGCCAGGAATAAGGACATTATCCACAATATATGTCACAGGCATGTTGGCCTGAACTAGGACCAAAGTTGGCTCCGTCTCTTTCTAGCAGAAAACACAAAAAGGAACGAAGCATCAGCAAGAACATACCAAGTGAGGAGGCTAGGGAAAGGCTTCCCAAGCAGAGAAAACAGCACGGACAAGCGTGTGAAGTCACTGAACCGGCCAGAAGACCTAGAAGATGAAAGCACCGAGGACGGAGCTGCAAAGGGCAGCTGGGGCCAGGTCAGAAAGAGCCTGTGTGCCCAACTAAGGAGTCCGGGTTTCTTTCTGTAGGCAAGAGAACCAGCAGAGATATCTTTTCCCATCCTAGGGCACCCTGCATTCCTGGTCCAGAGGATGCCTCAATTCTGGGAAGGAAACACTGAAAACTCACCCTCGTTCTGGCAAACACACGCACACACAAATTAAAAAGCACACACAACGCTACTTAGGGCTAGCCACCGGCTGCCACACCAATTCCCAAACCCCAGGTGTTCCAAAGGCTACCACCAGCTGGCCCTGCGCCAGCCCTTTCCTCTGCTCCCACCTCCCCCAGCTGTTTCCCTTCTGTCTTCCTTAGAAAAGTTCTGTCCCAAATGGGGTGATTATGGGAGTAACTTCCCAGAGCAGGTATACCATAGGAGGAGCAATGGTTAAAAAAGAATTAAGTTCCCCAGCTGCCAGAACTGATTTTCAAGACAGCCAAAAATCCAGATTTAGAGATGAAATCTGATATTTAAAGGAAAGTATTGAATTCAAAATTTTAAAGGAAAAACCACATCTAACACTGTGGGCCAACTAATGCATGTCTATAGGCTGTCTGTGTAGGACTGAGCCGTTGGCCTACTGGAATCCACTGAAGGAACTAAGCTAGCTAGCATCTTCCTTTTGAAACATTTTAATCATCCCGAGCTTCCTTTTAATCGAGCTTTTTTAAAAGATCCGTCTTCCTGCTGTTCTGTTACGTTTACACATATAGTCCGAGCATTTGACACCTACCAGGTGATTAGTCAGACCAGCTACTCTAGGAAGCTTCCAGTAACCTGAGGGAGCAAATATCTGCTTCCACTTCCACTCCCTTCCCTGAGAGGATGCATTTATTCAGAAACATTTCTGATCTCTGGACAGACAGTAAACAAATAATCACATATTTTGAGGACAGTATGAGGAAAAGCACATGGTGCTACATAAAGCTGCAGCAAGAGGACATAATTCATATGGGGGGTGTCTCAACAAAAACTCCTTTTTAAAAATTATTTTTAAAGGTTTTATTTATTTGAGAGAGAGAGAGAGAGAGAGAGAACAAGCAGGGAGAGAGGGAGAAGCAGGCTCCCCGCCCATGGGGCTCGATCCCAGGACCCTGGGATCATGACCTGAGCCAGAGGCAGATGCTTCACCGAGTGAGCCACCCAGGTGCCCCCTCAACAAAAGCTTCTGAAAACATGACACTCAAGCTGAGACCTAAAGAATATCCAAAAGTTTGCCAAGTGAAGCAGGGAGGAGGCGTTCCAGGCGGAAGGAAAAGCATGTGTGAAGATCCTGAGGCTAAAAGAAATGTAATGCATTCCAGGAACCGAAAGGCTAGCGTGGTTAAAACCCAGTGAACTGGGGGGGAATGTGGAACAGGGTAAGTCTAGATGGGGAGGCCAGAGCTGGTTCAGGGAGGGCTCTGAAAGCCGCCCTCATGAGCTTGGATTTTATCATAAGGGTAGTGGGCAGCCAGCAGATCCTTAGCAGAGAAGCACAGCCATATCTGCCTTTTGGAACGATCACTCTGACCCAGGATGGAGAATGAACTGCAGGGAACGAGAGAGTGGGGCTACACCTCCCTTGTTCATCACTGTAACCCTAGCACCTAGCAGGGTGCCTGCACATACTGAGCGCCTGCACTCAGTAAATGTGGAACGAATGACTGGAAACAGAGAAGGCTATTACAGTGACCAAGGCTTGGAGCTGAAGAAAAGTGTTCCAATTTGCGATGTTACGTAAGCTTATGGCATTTGGTAAAGGACTGACTGAATGTAGGAGTTTGGGGATGAGGGAGGGAAAGAGGCAGGCAAGATTCCCACGTACCTGGCTTGAGCGCCAACTGTATGTTTGGAGGGCAGAGTTGAATGAGATGGACTGGACCGGAGAAGGAGGGCAGGGAGAGAGTTCCCAACCGACTATGAGATTCCCTCCCAACTCCCACCACACGTGTGCGTGGCACAAGAGCTCCCTGAAGATGACGGCGGCGACACTCTGTCCACCCCGCGGCTCTCCCAGATCCTCTCCGGGCCCCGCGAGCAGGCGCCATCCGCGGGATGAGGGGAAGGGGCACCGCGCACACAGGAAGACCTGGGTGGTGGAGCTGGCTGTCCACACTACGTAAACGCCTTGAACTTATATGAGCCACAGTTTCCTCACAAGACCGTTGCGAGCATCAACGCGTAAAGCTCCAGGCCAAAGCTGGGTGTCACACGGCTCGCAAAGAATCGCGCGGAATCCCGTTTCTTTCGGCCTGTTGGGTTCACTCGCCCCGGGGCCGCCCGCGTCCCCCAACCCGGAGTCGCTGCCTACCTGCCAACCCCGTAGCGGCGGCGCGCTACCGCCCGGGCTGATTCCGGCAGGCCGCTTCTCTCCCGGGTCAGCGGCAGTCGGTGCCTCGCCCGCCGGCCTCAGCCGCTGCCACGGCTACCGGCCCTGTTTACCCGTAACGTCATTACTGGACTGCGGAAGTACTTACTCCGCCCAACCCGCAGAGCCTGCTGGGAAACAGGCCTGAGAGGAGGGACGGCTGCCTACAGGACCCAGAGGCCTTTGCGCCGGAAAGGCTGCCGGAAGTAGCTGAGCACTCACGGCGGAATTCTCTCAAGGGCCCCTCCCTCCCCCGTGATTGGGTGCTGGGCAAGGCTCGCTTTAGAGTCCCAGGCTGCGGGCGGGCGGGGTTGGGCCGCGGCTCCAGGCTGAGACCGCGGGCGGAGGATGTGAGCTCACAGCCGGGATTGCTGGCGGGCTGGCGGCCACAGCCCAGGGCGGCACGGGGGTCGGCTTGCAACCCAGCTGAGAGGAGAAGCGCCCCCCGGGGACGGTGAGAGCCGGGGTGCGGATGCTCTGGGGGACAGGGTGGACGGGCCCCGGGCTGGAGCAGAGAGCCCCACCCAGTCCTGGGGAAAAGGCGTGGGACGGTGCAGGGGAGATGGAGAGCTCAAATCCTCCACTGGGACGGGTGTCAGAATCGGTCTCAGTTTCTCGGTGGTGAGGAGGGGTGCGGGCCGGGGAAGACTCACCACAGACCGCAGAGAGGTTGGGTCTCGCTAAATCTTTCCAGTCCCTTTGGACGAAGCTTAAGATTTACACCTAGGATTTCTGCTAGATCCTCCCCCTCTACCCAAGATCGGTTACCCGCCCGCCACCACCGAGTGTGATGGATTTCTGGGTCCTTTTTCCTTTAGCACCCCACCTTCCATGGCCGTGGTTGTTGTCCTGCCCTTTATTCTGCCTCGGTTCCCATTAGCCTCGCTGAGGGAGACTCGGATACGCCCTCAGCCCCAGGCATCCCCAAATATCCACACACAAAGTCCGGAAGGAACAGCAGTGAGGCGATCAGTGGAAACTTCATTCTCACTGGAATTACTTTCTGGGGCGTCACCTGCCACAACATTCCTGGAGCCCATTGGTCTGGGAGGAATCTGAGCGGGCGGCATCTGAGCTGACGTCACCCAGGGGCTCAAAGCAATTGCTTTGTAGGCTCTGTTGGCCACCGCCTAGCCTTTGAATTCCTTTACTTTGGCAGAACACATGTGTGCTTGCTTTGATCCTTGGGGAAATCGGGGCTAGACCCAAAGTAGGTAGGGAACTTGCTAAAACCTGTTAAGGGGTGGACTTATTCCTTTGGGGTGGGTGGAGGAGGGTGAGGTGATTTCATACTGTTCATGTGTTAGTTAGGGATTGGGGAGTCTGCTGGTGAGGGTTCATCTCATCCATACTCCATCCTTGGGGTAAATGAGAGTCTGCTGGACAAGCCACCAAAGAAATTCGGTACTTCACAAAGCACCCGCTCTGGTCCTTCCTTGGACATTCTTCTTAGGGGCCTACCTAAATCTTTTCAGGGACGGTTTCAGTCTAACAAACTGACATATTAAATACTTTCAGATGTGCATGGCATTGTGGTAAGCACTGCTTCTGGATCTCACTTATAGGAGGTGACATGCAACCGTAAACTTTTGCGTGTTGTGAGGACTACGAGGCAATTTTACCTTTTTTCTGTCTCCATTGCCAGCACTGCAGTACAGGCCTTCACCACTTGCCTAGACTGCCGCTTCCTCTGGTCTTCCTGCTTGTTCTCATGCACCCTTATGAGCCATTCTCTACCCGGCAGCCAGAGTGATCTTTTCAAAATGTGAATAACTCAGATCCTGTCACTCTCTTACTTAAAACCCTCCAATCGATGGCCATCGCAATTAGCGATAAAATGCAAACTTTTTAATATGAACTGGCCCCTGCGTCCTGACTTTACATCAAGCCAACTTCCCCCTTCTTTCTATGCGCTAGACATCGTGGCCTTTTTTTTTAAGATTTTATTTATTTGACAGAGAGCACAAGCAGAGGGAGAGAGAGGGAGAAGCAGGCTCCCTGCTGAGCCAGGAGCCCGATGTGGGACTCGATCCCAGTATCCTGGGATCAGGACCCGGGCCGAAGGCAGCGGCTTAACTGCCTGAGCCACCCAGGCATCCCCAAGACGTCTTGGCCTTATTTCTGTTCCTAAAACTTGTGTCTAACTGAGAAACTTTGCACTTAATCTTCCATCCATCTGGAACGCTCTTTCAGACTTCAGCTGGAATGTCACCTTCCCAAAGAGGCTTTCCCCGGCCTCTATCCATTTTAGGACTTCTCCCTAGTCACTCTCTTATCACCAGCTTATTTATTGCATTTCTTACCCTCTGGAACTGCTCGCTTGTTTATTCATTGTCTTGCTTATTGTCTGTACCCTCCCCCTAGAATGTGATCTCCGGGAGGCCATGACTTATTTGTTCTCTTCTGTATCTTCACTGCCCAGCACATAACAGGGCACAATAAACACTAACTCTTACTGGTTTTATTCTTGTTAACGTTATGATGCTTCTTTGTACTCCTTGAAGGCAAGGTCCGTATCTTTCCATCTCTCTGTCCCTACCGCCTAACGGAGTAGTGACACTCAGTCTTGTTTTCTCGCTGAATGAGTTAAATGAAGTAATGTGTATATTAAGTTGCCTAGACTAGTACCTGGAACATAGTAAACGTGCAGTGAATGTTTGCTCTTTCTTTTCAGTGAATGAATTTTAGTGATTCCTTAGAAAACCAAGACGTATAATAGAGAATCTAGCTCACGGGGAGTGACCTGGCTTTGCCCTCCTTTGCTTCCTTCACCCCTCCCTCCCATGAACGCCTATCAGTGTTTTAGTTTCCAGATCACTTCAGAGTTGTTTTTAGATTTATCATCTGGTCTTTTCAAGCCCCTTGTCCCCAGTCTTGTGGGTAGGGAAGAAAGGAAGAGATAAGGCTGGGCCTCCTCTCAGGAAAAAGAAGTAAAAATAGCCATCCTGTAGTTGTTCTGTCCTGGAAAATGGTGACAATTTCAGGAACTTGGGACAGGGCTGGGACCCAGAAAGAGGAAGGTCAGGAAGCTCTGCCGCGGCCTGGGTAACCTCTGCCAGGAACACTGGCTGGCGGCTTCCAGCCTGGCTCATTCCTGTGCTCTCCTGAAAGCTGCTTTTACTTTCCTTCCTGAAGCCAGACCGCGGTGGTGCTCAAAGTCACCGCTGGTGCCGACTGCTTCTGGGCCTGGAATCTTTAGAAAGGAAGTGCATCCTGCCCCTCTGGCTCCTGGGAATCTCCTGCGCTGGCAGGATTCCCAGTAGGTTTGGTGGGAACACTTGGGTCCTGGGAACCTTGAGAGGCAAAGAACTGGAATTGGACTGTCATTCCCCAGGGTAAAGACTTCGGCTGCCCTGTCTGCTCCTCAAGCCGTCTCGGACTAACTCCAAGGGCTTGCTTGTCCTCCTCGCTGCCGAGAGCTGAGCCGAGGCTCAGGGGGGCTGGCGAGATGAGGGGCAGGCTCTGGGAGACTGTGCTGGTTCCTGGTACCATAAAGAAGAACAGGAACGTCCTCTGTTGCTGTTGCCTAGGGCCTTAGCCTCTGCCAGGGGGTCTTGCTTGTCAAGGAGAGAATGACTGCACGGCCCTCTCCTGTCCCCTCTCAGCTGAGGGCTCTCCTCTGCTAACTCCTGTCTTCTCTCCCATCTCCTGCTCGCAGTGCTGGGAGTATGAGGCTCTGGCCTCTGCTGGCCACTGGCTCGTTGTGATCCTTCCACCACGGCGGAGCCTTCCAAGCCGACCTCCTGCCGTGTGGTGATCTACCTGCAGCGGGAGATGTCAGGGGATACCTGTCTGTGCCCAGCCTCGGGGGCCAAGCCCAAGCTGAGCGGCTTCAAGGGAGGAGGCCTGGGCAACAAATACGTCCAGCTCAATGTGGGGGGCTCCCTGTACTACACCACCGTGCGGGCACTCACCCGGCACGACACCATGCTCAAGGCCATGTTCAGCGGGCGCATGGAGGTGCTGACCGACAAAGAAGGTGAGGCATTGGGGCTTGTTGGGCCAGCTGAGGAGGGAAGAAAGAATTCCTGAGGAAGCGACTTTGGGGCCGGGCTCAAGCCTGGCAGGTCTAGACTGTAGATTCACCCTTCCTGTTACCTGGTACAGGACTCCTTCACCTGGAGTCTGTGGTAGAGCCTCAGCATTCTTTGAGGTTGTATGTAGAAGGGTGTGCACTTACATGTTTTCCAGGGCCAAGATCCATACCTTTTAAATAACAAAAGGACTAGATTCTCCTGAGAACCATCGCTGTATTGACGGGACAGTGCACAAAAGGCAGGCAGGGCCTGGTGGCGTTTGTGTCGCCAGGCGGTAGGCCTGAGCGCTCCTGAGCTTAGACCTCTG
The DNA here is from genome assembly GCF_003265705.2 of Callorhinus ursinus. Classification (NCBI taxonomy): domain Eukaryota; kingdom Metazoa; phylum Chordata; class Mammalia; order Carnivora; family Otariidae; genus Callorhinus; species Callorhinus ursinus. Next base: position 4,386,719 of record NW_027397096.1, on the reverse strand, counting down.
TGGGCTGCCGCAGAGCCTGGAGGGCCTCTGTCCCCTGTAGTCCGGGCCATCCGTGGTGGAAAAGAACAGCCGCAGACCTGAGAGCTAGAGGTGGCATTCCCACTTCTGTTACCCTGTGATGCGGGCTACCTGGAGGCAAAGAGTAACTGTCGGGGGCCTGTCTGAATCCCTAGGCTGGATCCTCATAGACCGATGTGGAAAGCACTTCGGCACCATTTTGAATTACCTCCGCGATGACACCATCATCCTCCCACAGAACCGGCAAGAAATCAAGGAGCTGATGGCCGAAGCCAAGTATTACCTCATTCAGGGGCTGGTGAGCGTGTGCCAGACTGCTCTGCAGGTACGAAGCTAAAGTGGGCTCAGGTCGAGGAGGTTGGGAGTTGGCCCCTCCCTTCACGGACATAAAGGTCCAGTTCCTGGAAGGTCTCATGACCGGTACGGTTGGTGAGTCCGAACCTCACTGTTAGATATGCTCGGTGCTGCCCAGGCCAAGGACACTGGCAGCCAGTCTGTTTGTGAGGTGACAGACTCAGGCAGTAGGACTAAGCCCAGCTTTCAGTTTCTACACCTTGCTAATCTGGATTTTAGGTTTTCTGGAAATGGGGTTCTGCTTGCCGGCTGGCAGTTTCTATGGCCAGCTGCCTCCTCAAAGAGCAGAGGGTGGCCTTGGCAGAGGGGCTCCAACAGCTCCTGGGGAACGCCTGGCTTAGCCTGGCAAGCAGGAGATCTCAAAAAAGATTCTCGGCTGTGTGTATCACCCAGGACAAGAAGGACTCCTACCAGCCTGTGTGCAACATCCCCATCATCACCTCCCTGAAAGAGGAAGAGAGGCTCATCGAATCTTCCACCAAGGTACTGGGACCCCTGAGGGCTGTGGGCAGGGATGGACGGGACCCTAGCCTGGCGCTCACACTCTTCTCCCTCCCAGCCTGTGGTGAAGCTGCTGTACAATAGAAGCAACAACAAGTATTCCTATACCAGGTAGGGTGGGCATCTGGGGTCTGGGGGCCGGGGGGCCAAGGCTCGGGGAAGGGCTGCAGAAGTAGCTAGAAGGACTAGGCAGCCAGCCACGGGGCAGCAGACCCAAGAGAAGCCACCTGCACTCCTGGCACGGTTGGCGAGGGTCTGGATCTCAGGCGGGAAGAACAGAGAGAGAAGGGAAATGAGGACAGCGGCATTTGGCACTTGGTGCAGGGCCCTGGCTGGGATATCGAGGGGAACGAACTGGAACCCCCCCCCCATGTGTCCTGTTGGGCAACGTGCCAGGTGTTTTCCCAGCATTAGCTCATGAGGGGGAGGAGGGACCCTGGGAAGCCCGTGGCTGGGACTCCTCCTAAGCCAGCCTCTGTGCTTCACAGCTGGGCCGCTTTCTCCCTTGCCCAGTGCCCCCTCGGCGGGCCACAGTTAGGTGTACGCAAAAGGCCGTGGGCTCGGGGAGTCCCCGTGGACGGAGGTGTTGCCAGCACACCCCCTACGGCAAGGGAACGGGTCCTCCTGCCGCGAGGGCGGTGAGCCTCCTTCCTTCGGGGCCTGATGAGAGGAGACCCCCCCGCCCTCAGTTCTCTCTGCTTTAACTTCAGACCAACACCCCTCCTTCCCCTCGCAGGCCCCCAACCCCAGAGGGTGCCCTGTGACCTTCTTCCCTGCTGTCCCCTCTGGCATCCTGACTTTGCCTCAGTTCTGCGTGACAGGGAGGGGAAGGGGGGAAGCGCCCAGCCAGCACCGTCTCTTGTGCTGGAACCTCATTCCCAGGCCCCCCGACCTTCATGGGTTTTTCAGCAACTCGGACGACCACCTGCTGAAAAACATTGAGCTGTTCGACAAGCTCTCCCTGCGCTTCAACGGCCGCGTGCTCTTCATCAAGGACGTCATTGGCGATGAGATCTGCTGCTGGTCCTTCTACGGCCAGGGTCGCAAGCTGGCCGAGGTGTGCTGCACCTCCATCGTGTATGCCACGGAGAAGAAGCAGACCAAGGTGGGGGGGGGCTTCCCTCTGCGCGGGTGGGGGCGGGACACACCCCAGCGCAGCCCCAGCTGTGCCCTTCACCACGGGGAGCGGAAGGGCATTCGGTTCGCTCTCTGTTTTCCCCAGACCCACATGGTGGTGCTGGGCAAGGACAAAGCCAGGTGAAGCAGTTCAGGGATTGGCTCGCGAACGCTTTGTTCTGGTCAGCTGAGCGGTGGGGGCTGTTGACCAGCAAGAACAGCGTGGTGCGGTGGGAAGGACTGGGTCTTTGGAGTTGGCCCAATTCAGGTCTGAATTCTGGTTCTACCACTCACCGGTTTTCTGACCTCGTACAAGCCATTTAAACCAGCTGGGCCTCAGTTTCCGCACCTGCAAACCTGGGCATGATAGTGTGCAGTTAACGGAACTGTTAGGAAAATGCGGCGGTTCCTAGGAGCAGCAGTTCAGGGTCTGGTCTCCTCTCTGGCCCTGCTAATTGGGTGTTCCCGGCCGACCAGCTTAGCCTCCGCAGGAACAACTCAGCGCCAGGTACGTGTGAGGGATTTGACAGGTGACAGTTGACACGAACTCGGCAAACCCCGTTCTCCCAGGCTGCGAGCAGTTGGTGTCCTCCCCAGAGAGGAGCTCCCCCTGCTGCGGTCCCCCCCCCCCCCCCCCCGCCGGGAGCGTGTGCAACGGAGGCAGCGGAGGCCTTTGCTGGGCCAGGAGGGCAGCCCACTCGGAAGGTCGTGTGCGTGAGGCGCTCAAAGCAGCCAAGCCTGTGTAGCACCTGCTCGGCCTCCAGGCCCCCGAACTGCCTCCAGCTGGGCCCCGGGTGGGGAAGGACAGCTTACAGGAGATGGCCCTGCTTCCTCCTGGCATTTTGGGGGTGCGGATTCCCGTGTGCACGTATCAAGAGAGTCAGGATTCGGGGTCGGGTCTCTGTGGGGGCTGCTTACACTTGGAAGTGGCAGCAACCCGTCACCTTCCTGAGCATTTTCTCTTTTGTGTACTTAGGGACTCCTCAGGCAGGGCTGGAGCCTTCTCCCCATTTAACAGATGAGGAAACAGAAGTCAAGTTAGGCTAGAGTCCAGGTGCCTTTCTGTCTCCCACGTAATGTTCACAACAACTCTCGGAAGTAGGTATTAGCCCTGATTTTACACGGGCGGAAACTGAGGCCTCGCAGCCCATACTGGAGCCTGGCTCTGAGCACAAAGCCGAGGCCCGAACCCTGCACACACTAGCCCACTGCTCCGGGCCCGGGCAGCACGCTAGTCTTTGGCGTCCTTATGTGCACAGAGTACAACTCCCCACGTCTCCTCCAGAGAGGACCCCCCCACCCCCGCTCACCCGTCTCGGGAGAGAGTTGAGGAGGAACTTGGAGGGCCAGCACGGGGGCGAGGGCCCCGCCACGTCGCTGCCTGGCTGGGGTGAAGCCCCATTCGGCCCTCTTGTCCCCCTGAACTCAGGTGGAATTCCCAGAGGCCCGCATCTATGAGGAGACGCTGAACGTTCTGCTCTACGAGACCCCCCGAGTCCCTGACAACTCCTTACTGGAGGCCACCAGCCGGAGCCGCAGCCAGGCTTCCCCCAGTGAAGATGAGGAGACCTTTGAACTGCGGGACCGGGTCCGCCGTATCCACGTCAAACGCTACAGCACTTACGATGACCGGCAGCTCGGCCACCAGTCCGCCCATCGCGACTGACAGGGCCCTCAGGGAGTCAGGCCACGGGACGCCCACAGAGCCTCCTGTGGGACCCTGCCCCGCTGGCCACCCCACGCTGCTGCTGGCTGGCTTTCTGCCCCAGCGCCCAGAGGCCTGGCAGGAAGGCAGAGGGCCTGAGCGGGAGAGGGACCACACTGCTTCGCCCTGCTCCCTGAGCACTTGAAGATGCCCGGGGCCTGGACCCCTTGCTCACCCTTCCTGACAGGGAGCTGCGTCTACCCCCGAGGCGAACGGACTGCCCTGCCCACCTCCCACGAGAACAGCGCCCTTGACCCCTTGCTGAGTGTCCTTTTGCTCCAGTGAAGGGCTACCTTTAGGCCTCTGGGCAGGTCCATGGGGAATGAGCTCGTTCTGGTGCTGTGGAGGCCCAGTTTCTTACAGAAGGTGGGGCTCCTTTTTCCCTGAGGTGTTTAAGCACAGGCTTCATGATTTTGGTTTTTTAAAAAGTCATCTAGGAAGTGAAGAGTTTTGAGTCTAATAATGAGGGAATAGGTATTTGTGCTACCCCGCTAGGGTGCCAAAACCCTGGGTAGAGGGCAGAACCCTTGGCCTTCCTTGATGCCTTTGGCATCTGTTTCTTTAAAGTACTTTGTACTTTTATTCAGGAGATTTGTATTCTGCCCTGACACACGTCATCTTTTTCTGACTCTAACCCCTCTTCCCTAAAGAATCAGTCTGAGAGAGGGGCTAGAGAAGCAATAAAACAAAAACAAAATACTGACTGACGTGGGCTTTGCTGGGCTGGCCAAGCAGCCGACCCAGAGAGCATGGACAGGAAGGAAGGAAGGACACTTAAGTTGGGAACTGTAGTCCTAATAATGCCCATGAGAAAGGACATTTTAAGGTCACGTAATGGAGTCCTAGGGTCTAACAGGATTGCTCTTTTTGATTCTCTTGCCCTCAGCTCCAAGGTGTGCTTCGCTTTACTTTCTGGAAAGCCAAAGGGCCGTTACAGGGACCAGGAGCATGAGCCGCAGCGGGAAGGCTGTGAGGCCCATGGGTGCCGCACTCGGACGCCCACCAGCTGAGGACAGTGAACACGAGCTCTGCGTTCCCAGCAGCCCTGTGCAGAGGTGGCATGTGCTTGGCCATATGGCCCCTGCCCGCCCCATACTATTGGTTTTGTGTCCCGGCTGTGGCGGGGGGTGGGGGGGTGGTTCTGCCCAGCGTTGAGTCTGGACGCAGGGTGATGGGAACAGCCTAAGTCCCCTCAAAGGCCGGGTGATGTGGCCGTGGAGCTGCCAAGGCCCAGCTCTTGGGCAAGGAAGCAAGTTCCTCCTCGGGGCTTTTTTTCACTACCTTCTGTTTGGCGTGGCCCTTTGGGAGGCTGCTTATTCGAATTCTTTTGCAAAGGAATGCCATCAGGGAGGGAGCTGCTCAGCCAGCCTAAGAAAACCCCATAGCCGCTGAGCGGTAGCCACTCGGGAAGGAGCGCCGGTTATTGGGTTATCAGGCTCCTCTCTCCTGACGACTGTCGCTTAGCTAAGTGGCCTGCTTATGGCCAACGCGATGGAGCCTATGGGCAAATGCCAGGCCCGGGTTTGTAGACACCCACAAGGACCTGAAATGACATGATGGGGCAGGGGAAGTGTGACTAACCAGGCATTTTACGCTTGTCGGCCTTGAGTATGTACTTTCAGGTGAGGCACCCTGGTCATCAGCTCAGAACACTTCCCCAGCCCTCCCTGGAGTAGAGATGAAAACAAATCCATTTCTTTGGCCAGATTCCGCCTTTGGCTTTGTGGCTTTCCCACAGAGACCGGAACGCTTCTGCCTGAGGCCTCTGGCCTATTTCCTCCCCTCCCGAGGCCCTCTAATACTCAAAGCCCCAGCTTCCCACTGAGGTATTTTAATGCCTGTCCTTTGACCTCCCCAGCCCCGCAGCCTCTTTGCTGCTCTGACACTTAGATCCTCAGCTCTCTCAGTGGTGACTATTCTTTCTTCCTGAGAAAGCACAGTAATCCTGGACTGATCAAAAATCTCTCCCTGGTCTTAAGAAAAATACTAACATTGAAATCACTGAAGTCAGCTTCTTTAATCGGACTTTGTGGCGTAAGGGCTGGGGGAATTTTCTTTGCATTTCTCAGCCCCATTCAGAAAGCAGCTCTTGGCTGTGTAAATTTTTCAACTCGGAGCAGCCCAGGGGAAAGCAAACAAAAGAGTGTGGATGAAGGTCAAGCCTTCTCGGTTTCTGAGAAAACTGGAAGCCTGCTGTTCACCACATGTACCAGGACTGGGGTTTTATTCCATTTCTTATCTGACCAATGTCTGCCTAAAGGATGGCCCAGGTCCTACCACGAGAGAAGGTCTCCTTTGTCCCTTAACTGCAATCACTTGTTGCTCAGCATGGGTGATGGAAACCAACGCTAATTTCTAATAAAATTGTGTTACACCGCAGTGCTGCAAAGCCATGCTTGCAGTGACTCGAGCTGGGTCAGCTCACTGCTGTGGACAAAGTTCTTGTATTCCTCCTGCTCACCACCTCGTGTTTGCCCCAAGTCGGAAATCCTATTGCACTCAGTTGCCCTGCAACCCAGGCTCCCCCTGGTGGAGGATTAAGGACAACACTAATAAGGGCTGGAACTGAGATTTAATCAAGAATAAAACGACCTCTTTAACAATCACTATGGTAGTAGGGAAGCAGGAATCTCTAAGACTCGGGGGGAAATGCAGCACATTTCATCTCTGGCTCTTGGAGATCAGCAAGCGGCTCAAGAAAGTAGCTTGGCTCAGTCCCCATCCATACATACCTAAAGCTCCGGCTAAGTTTCTGCATTTGCGGTCTGGAAAGGCCTGACAGAGGCTCACGGCTGGCAGGCCTATTATTCCAGGGAACTCATATGGCTTGCCTCACTCCTTCCCAGGCCCAAGGAGGCCAGTGATGTCAATGGGTGGCCAGTGCTGAGAGCCCGAGCCTGATGCTGGCCTGCTCAGCATTTGGCAGAGGGTAAAGAAGACAACAAGAGTCCAGTCTAGCCCCCACCCCACTGGCTGAGAGGCACAGTGACCCTGGGAGACGTCCAGCCAAGCCCCAGCCTCAGGAGAGAAAGAGATACCCTCTAGTAGATGGGGCAGTTTCCTGGAAAGGCAGCAAGGACAGCAACCAAGGTCCCCCACTGCGTCAAAAAGGGAGCCCGAGACCCCGGGGGCAGAAATGGCGAGGGGGGGGGGCCAAGTGTGCACTGGTTTATTGACCAAACCTCATATTCCAAACAACTTGTGTGACAGGCCAGGAAACCCCAGGCCTGTGGCAGCTGAACACAAACTTCCTGGTGGAAAGGTTTACTGGAACACAGTGTAGCCAGGGCTTACAGGGGAGGCCAGCCTTGGAGGAGTCCTACACAGGTCTTCTGGAGAAAACGATTACACCCACCCACCAAAAAAGAACCCCACAATCAAATGGCGCAAACGATAAAGAGACCCACTGTGGTCCATGGTGGAGAGTTCTGCAGCAATTGTGGGATGAGAGCTGTTCTTCAGGGGCCGAGCCTAGGCACTCAAGCAAGCCTCAGCTGGCCTACCAGTGAAGGCCTGAGGGTGGTGTCTTCTCATCTTTATTGCTTTCTAGGGAGAAGGGAGGGATCCGGACATCAAAGTGGGAACCATCAGGCCTCTCGAAGCGGAAGGTGCCCCTGTGCATCAGAGAGAAGCTGGGTTAGAGGGAGTGAGGGCCGAGGCCCTACTGAGGATCTTGAGAGCCCTAGGCCCTCAGCTTCAGAACTGAACACAGCAGGATGAGGCAGGATGGGCTCTCTCCAGCCTGGCTCATGTCAGGATAACACCGGTCCAGAAACCCAAGAGCCCTCCTGGCCCTACATGAAAAGAGGAAACAGAGCTGCCCTGATTCTGGCCCTTAGATGTACGCTGCATAAGCTACCCAACCATACTTTCAGGTTAAGGAGTGAACCACCAGGGAAAAACCAACAACATGGGCAACTCAGTGCAGCATCAAACCGTCAGACCTCTTGGGCCTAAGTCCTCAGCCCATGAAATCACAGGAACTAGTAACACAGAAAAAAAATCAGACAAGTCCCACCCAAGAATGAACAGCAGCTAAAGCTCCATCTCTAATGTAACCTGGCCCAGAATTAGCGGCAAACTCTGAGCTCTCGCTTTTCTGAGCTGCGGCGTGCGTGTGGAGTCGAGGCGCCCCGCCCCACACGAGCCCACTCACCACATGTGCCCGCTGGAAGCCTGCAGGGAGACGTGGCTGCTATACTGGAATGCGGGCTGCTCCTTGGATAACACGGGTTCCTGTGAGGGTTTAGGCAAAATCGGTAAGGCCAGGCCAGCTCCCTGTACCCCAGGGCCACACGCTGCCAGTTCATCAGGACGATGCCCCCTCTGGCCTCCCACAATGACTGCGGGCCAGTACCACCTCCCGGGGCACAGCCACTGACGTGGGCCTTGCATTCGGCTTCTGCGAAAGAGAACCTCACACTCAACATCTGAGGCCATTAGGCAAAGATGCCGGGCACAGGACCTCCTCTGTAAATAGCTCTTCCAGAGTCCATTCACGGAGTGCCTGAGTGCCAGGCACCAGGGCGGTGTTCTGCAAACCTCTGCTGACTTAACTTTCCTGGTAATTACAAGGGTAATAGGTGTGACTGCCATTTAACAGGAAGAAACTGAGATTTTTGGTTAAACTGGCCCAAAGTTACGTGGTGAGTAAACCACACGTAGCTGGCATTCAAAGCCAGACTATCTCACTCCAAAGCCCTGTTCTCACTCAATATCCCACCCTGCTTCCCAAGCCCGTGCTGATGGGGATAAATACATGTTCAATGTGGCCGCTGGCCATTTCTCGTGACTCTATTTCTCAGGAGACAGGGTGGGGTAGTGCAGGATTTGCAAAATCAGATCTCTTCTGGACCAGCAGAGACGGCAGAAGTGTAAAGAGGCAGAGGAAGGGGCGCCTGGGTGGCTCAGCCGCTGGGTGTCTGCCTTTGGCTCAGGTCGTGATCCCAGGGTCCTGGGATCAAGTCCCACATCGGGCTCCCCGCTCGGCGGGAAGCCTGCTTCTCCCTCTCCCGCTCCCCCTGCTTGTGTTCCTGCTCTCGCTGTCTCTCTAACGAATAAATAAAATCTTAAAAAAAAAAAAAAAGCAGCAGAGGAAGGACAACCAGAAGCAGAGGTTCTGGGGGTGGGGAGGAGCCCACCGAAGGGCACTCATGTTCATATGTTTACTAAGGCTCCGTGCTGGCAACAAGGACTCTACACAAGCGTGGACGTCAGACGCCCTTGGATTCGGATCCATGTCCTGCCACTGCCAGCCACGGGACCGTGTGCCAGTTACTCACTTCGCAACCTCTCTCTTCATCTGTGAATCAGGCTGTAAGAAACCTATCTCATGGGGCTGTTGTGAGGTGTCACTCAAAACAGCCCAAGGCATTCACATACTGAGCCTCTGTCCCTAGCCACAGAGGAGAGGAGAGCAGACACTCAGCCCCCAGGCCTGCTGGGAAGGACCAGAAACTGGGCATTATCAGCCTGATAATGCTCACCCTTCCCACCACGCCTCGGCCTCGCACTGTCTCCAAGGTGCCAGATAAACTGAATATCCTCCAGTGTCGCTCCCGGAGCTGCACCACGTCACTGTCGAGGTTCTCTAAGCGGATACAGTAGCGCCACTGTGGGGGGGGGAGAGAGTTCACAGCTGAGACAGAACAGACCTGGGCTAGCCCACCCAGAATTCTAGGAAAGCAAAAGGCAACAAAGACGGACACCTGCAGTGCACAGGCCCCTCCCGCCAGAGGCAAACTACCCCCCTCCAAACTGACCCCCCTACCCCACCCCACCCCACCCCCCTCTCCCGGGCACACACTCACCCAGTAGACATGGGAATTCTGGGCTTCCTGGGGAAAAAAACAATGAATTTAAGTCCCAGAGGGCAGGACCAAGTCTGTTCCAATCAACAGCTCCCCAACTGAGTAGGTGTATTCCAGGAAGGTTGCCGAGACAGAACAATGTCGCGAGTGTCTGTGGGATGGTGACTGGACTTCGGCCAACAAGCCCCAAAGGAGGCAGCCTCCCCTGGCCCCGTCCCTGGCCTCCCTCCTCCTCAGCCCGTCAAGCTCACCAATAGAGCTGGGTGCCAATGGAAGTCAGCCACAGGGCCCTTCCCTTTCTCACCAGTCTTCCAGCCAGCTGCTGCCCACCCCCCCCGCCCCGCAATCACTCCTGGCCTAGGCCACCGCCCTCCTCCTCGGCCCTCCCAGAGCCCAACGCCATGACAACACTTGATGTGCTCTCTGCCAAGCTCTCCCACTACCATGAGCTCTTGAAAGGCAAGGACAGGGTTTCATGTTTATTTGAAGCTCACAGCCAGGCAAGAAATAGCTCAATAAACATCTGACTAATGCATACAAAGTGTGAAGATCAGCCTCTACTGATTTCAACAAGTATGTGTATGTTCTTCATAAACAGGAAGCCTTTGAACCAGAACAGAAGGGAGAGTCAGCCTGGAGGACTCCGTCCCAGAACCTGAGGGTCTCGCTGCTCCAGATCTTGGAGTCCGCCCAGTATGTGCAGCACTTGGAAGCAGAACCACTAGGCACGTGGTTTAAATGTGGAACCCACTCCACAGTCACACTGGGGATACCACAGAAAATCTGGGGGCCCACCCGAGGGAAGGGGCCCAGGCCAGGTACACACCCTCATGCCCATGTAGAAGGGGATGACAGTGACACGAATGTTCTCGGTCGTCTCCCGGTGGACGTCAGAGAGCTCCAGCCAGGGGTGATTCTTCTCTTGCCAGGCCCGGAGCGTCTCCCGGGCCACAAAAGGGGGTGCTGCGGCAAGAGAGGACTAGTTAGTCCAGGCCAGAGTCCCAGGTGTTCTCCAAATGGCCCTCCTAGAAAACTCTGCCGAGTGCCGGCCCAGGTAAACGAGGCACCCACACCTGAAGCAAAAGCACAGGCCAGAAGAAGGCACCAGGCCACGCAGAATAAGCCCCGAGCAGCTGCGGGACATCCTGGGAAGAGAAACGGGCTGGGAGTGAGAAGCCCAGGTCTTCAGACCCTACCGTAACCTTGACCTTGCCACTCACTAGCAACCAGGCTTCTTCTGATCCCTGAGCCTCACGTTCCATATCTATTAGGAAGAGATAATAGCCATCCGCCTGATAGACCTAATGGGAGGTTGAATAAAGTTGTGGATGTACAGCTTTGAAGTTATTTCTGTGATGCTGCCTTTGGAGAAAGGGCCCTCCCATTCCAGCTCCCTTCTTGAGAGAGCTCACCTTTTGTCTGGTCGTACAGAAGAAATCTATCAAACAGCTCATGCTGGATGGGAACCTGATCAGTGGAGGTATAGGGGAGGATGTCCTCATGGCTGACATAGTCCAGGCCTGGCACAGAGAGGGAAAAGAAACAGTGAAACTCACACAGGAAAAAGGAGGAACAAGGCTGAGAAGAAACACAATGCCTGGCCTCGTCTCAAGGTTGGACGAGCCTGGCACCATTGCTCTCAGCTTCTACAATCCCTCCTAGCAGATTAAAGGACATCGGGAAGGCACCAGAATCTTCTCACTGAGATACACCAGATAGATGCTCACTACTCACCTGGGATGGCATAGAGGGCCCGGCTATCATCATGGTTAGCCAAGAAAGTCACAGCTTCTGTCTGAGATCTCTGAGACTAAGGCAAGAAGTGAGTCAGAGATTTTCTTGGTCACTACCCAGTCCTGAGAACTTGGGGCCCAGGCTGGGCTCTCTCTGACCCTTCTCCCTCCCTCTGTCCCCATCAGGTTCAGGCCCTTCCCATGGAGAGAAACCCCAGGCCCAGCCATCTTGCTTACTTACTATATGTGGACAGTCTCGGGCATCAATCAGCACCTGATAGTAAGTGTGAGTTTTGCCTTTCACCTCCTTAGAGCCATGGCCGGCAGGATTCTCTGCTCTAGGGGGTAGGAGAAAAAGCCCAAGATCACCCCAAGAGAAACAGAAGTGGTGCCTACCCTAGCTCCCTACCACCTCCTTACCTAAACAGACTAGTTAGTACCTGATCTGAACCTGCTCAGCAACACCCGGGCCCTGCCCTTCCCCAGTCAGGGGCCAAGAAGGAAATATGGAGGACCCATGGCACAGAGTCTCCATTTGCCTTAGTCTCTGGCTGCTTCTTGGAAGAAGGGGACCACGTTGAGAAAATCAAATTGCTGGTTCCATCCCTGAAGCCCCGAGTACCCCACTCTTCTCACATCCCTGAAGTGGTCTATGATTATTTAATGGAACTAGGCCTTTTCTTTTTTAATGTACTCTAGTGATACGAAATTGAAAGAAAGATTCTAACTGAATGTCAAAAAGTCAAGAAAATTAGTCCCTCAATGCCTTGTGGGCTACTTATAATGCAACAGAGAACAGCTTGGGAAAGCATCCTGGGGAGGCCTAAAGGGACCCTCTGGCTTTTAAGACTGTCCCTGGCACTCAGCACTTTTGTCTCCATGGTGTCCGGAAAGTAACCTGGGACTGTTCCAATGGCCCAAGAGGATGTTGAATTCCCCCCTGGGACCCCAACTACTTACGTCAGCCATGAGTCAGGCCTCCTCCTGAGGGTACTGTGAGGCACAATGACAGGGGTACTTACTTTTCTGGAGCTGCAGAAGCCACATCCCGGTCATATAGTCTGGCCTGCCAGGGAAACAGGACGACACCTCGGTAGCCAAAAACACTATGAAGGAAGAGCTAAGAGGAAAGAGAGCCTCAGTGAGTGTGCAGTCCACAAGTCCTTCCAGGTGGTAAGATCAGATCGCTAAGCAGGACAGGTAGCTGCAACCCCAGCGTGAGGTCCTGCCGATCTTTCTCTTGAACTCTGTAATCCACCCCCACCAGCTTCGGACACTCTTACCCCCTCTTCACCTGGCTGACTTCTGCTGATCGTTTAGACTGTAGCTTAGAGCCCTAGGAAGACTTCCTTGACCTCCCCTCCACTCAGCACAGTGCATAGCCACTGACCCCATTGTAATTCCTTTCTAGACTGCCAAATCTACGAAGGCACTGCTTTCTGGTTCAAGTCCAACGCCCAAACACCCGGGTCCGCTGCAGGCATACAAGAAAAGGGGAGTGGGAAGCTGAATAAACAAGAAGTCCTTACTTACAAGGGGCCTAAATCTATCTCAGAGGATCTGGCACAAAGTCGATACAAAAACAAGAGCCTCACACCCACGGCATATATTACCCTGCAATCAGTTCAACTACGACAAAGTATCGAAGGTTTGCTTTCCTTTTTTTTCTTACTCTTTTTTTTTTCCTTAGAGAGGGAGGAAGGGGAGAAGGAAAGGGAGAGGGAGAAAGAGAATCTTAAGCAGGCTCCACACCCAGCACAGAGCCAGATGCGGGGCTCCATCCCAGGACCCTAAGATCATGACCTGAGCCAAAAGCAAGAGTCAGCCCGCTGAACCTTCTGAGCCTCCCAGGCGCCCCCAAAAGTGTGTTTTTCTTTTTTTTAAGATTTTATTTTATTTATTTGACAGAGAGCGAGAGAGCACAAGCAGGGGGAACAGTAGAGGGAGAGGGAGAAGCAGGCTCCCTGCCAAGCAGCGAGCCCGATACAGGGCTCGATCCCAGGACCCTGAGATCATGACCTGAGCCGAAGGCAGACGCTTGACCATCTGCGCCACCCAGGCGCCCCAAAGGTATGCTTTTCTGAAAGCTCCCCCAACTGGCTTCCCACCTTCCACTAAATTACAGGATTCTTCAACAACCTGGGCCCCTCCTCACTTTGGTTCAAATTATCTCTGTCCTGGGCGCCTGAGTGGCTCAGTCGGTTAGGCATCTGCCTTCAGCTCGGGTCATGATCCCAGGATCCTGGGATCGAGTCCCGCATTTGGCTCCCTGCTCAGCGGGGAGTCTGCTTCTCCCTCTCCCACTCCCCCCCGCTCATGTGCTTGCTTGCTCTCTCTCTCAAACAAAATCTTTAAAAAAATTATCTCTGGGGCACCTGGGTGGCTCAGTCGTTAGGCGTCTGCCTTCGGCTCAGGTCATGGTCCCGGGATCCTGGGATTGAGCCCCGCATCGGGCTCCCTGCTCAGTGGGGAGCCTGCTTCTCCCTCTCACACTCCCCCTACTTGTGCTCTCTCTCTCTCTCTCTCACTGTGTCTCTGTCAAATAAATAAATAAAATATTTAAAAAAATATATCTCTGTTCACACTAACTTGGAAAGGGTACCCACTGACACATGAAGAGGATTCACATCCAGGAAAACAGAAACCCCATCTTAAAAAATTTGTGATTCTGGTCTGGCACTAAACACCAAGGCAGAAAACTGTTAACATTCAGGCCTATGACCAAAACTGACCCTTACAGAAGCAGGGTGTACCCTGAAAATGACAGATGAGGGGCACCTGGATGGTTCAGTTGCTAAGCGTCTGCCTTCGGCTCGGGTCATGATCCCAGGATCGAGCCCTGCATCAGGCTCCCTGCTCGGCAGAGGCCTGCTTCTCCCTCTCCCACTCCCCCTGCTTGTGTTCCTGCTCTCACTATCTCTCTCTGTCACATAAATGGATAAAAATCTTTAAAAAAAAAAAAAAAAGAAAGAAAGAAAGAAAAGAAAATGACAGATGACCCAGCCCAGCACTCACCTGCCCGGTCTCATATTTTCCATTCTGTTTTGGCACCTCAAATACACCAACTGTCTCCAAAACTTTGCCTTCTGGTCGGTTTCTGATGAGGAAGGAAAATAACAAGCAGCTGAAAAGCTCAGAAGGTAATGGTACCTATCCCATCAGAAAAAGCTACCAGGAGACTGAGGGGCCAGGCAGTGAGGGCAGCGAAGGGTCGAAGCAGTGTGGCAGATGAGACAGGTAAGTGTCCTCGCAAACCACCACTCCAGATTCTGCCTTTCCCCCTTTGAGGTCCAGCCACAGGCCCTACCTCAGTTTCTGTGTTAGGTCTGACTGCCCCCCAATCACTTTCTTCTCTCTTCACTCTCAGCATTCCTCATATCATGCCCTCGCACCCTGCTTATTTATACCCCTTGCCTCTCTTTCCTCTCTGACCCACCCTCCTGACCTCCCGCAGCATTGTAACCACCCTTCCCACCTTGCATTTCTGTTATTTGTGCCTATGTCTTATCTCCACTAGAGACTGTAGGTTCCCTGGGAGCAATGCCTGTGTCTGATTAGCCGTGTTCCCCCTCAGAGCCACTGTGTGTGAAATATTTGTTCTGTATAATTCCATCTCTGTCTACCCTTGGAAACTGCAGCCTTCACCCTGCCCTTGAACTGCTTAGCAATCCTCTCCAAACGTCCTACTGCACTCCCTGCATTGCACCTAGTAGTCTCTCAATCTAGTTTTTGTTCAGATTCACGTCACATTTCACAGGGATCTTACACTGCAAATACTTATCATCTCTCCCCAATACCAGTGTCTAATTTCAGCCACCAAAAGGTCAGTTCTCTCAGTGGTCTCTCTGGACATGGCTGCTCTTTCTAGGGGTCCTTCCAAGGTCTGCTATTCTTAGCATTTTGGAGATGTGAACCTTATGCTTCTTTCCTCTCACTTGATCCTCCAACCCCAGTTTGACCTGCCTGTCCCATAGCTAGAGACAATATTCACACCATTCCCCATTGCCTCAAGCCCCCTCCCCAAGTCACACAGAAAGAACCAATCTCCCCAAGGTCACGCTGAAACCCGGAACCCACGCAGGGCTCATTCTCAAGAGTCCAGTTTCCCACTTCGAGCATTCTTCTGAGGGTGGCTTTGTCCCAATCCGGGGCTGGGGGTTCAAGACAAGAGCCCTAGGGCTTAATTAAAAGGCTGCCCACTAACAACAGCGCTCGAGATCCCCATTTGGGGAGGGAGGATTCGCTCCGGGAGGGTTACTAGCTCCCCCTCAGAGCCAGTCCTGCGTAACCCAGGGCTCTGGGCCGCGCTCCCTTCTGTTCCTGGCAAGCATCCCAGGCAGGGCAGGTCGGCTCCCGGCCGGGACCCTCTCCCGGGTCGAACTCCAATCACCCTCGGCCGGCCCGGCCTCCTCCCTGGCCGGAACACGCTCCCTGGGCTCCCCGTACGGGCCCCGCGCTCCGTCCCTCACCGGGACGAGAGGTGCCTCCGCGTCGTCGTGGTCGCCGCTGGTGGGAAGGCCCCAGCTCCACCCGACGCACAGAGCGGCCTCGGCCCCCGGACCCCGGTTAACGAGCGGGACCACCAGCGGCTGCCCACGGCCAGGGCCCGCCGGGCCACACAGCCCGCCATATCCCGCCCGAGCGCCCGCTCGGCTGCTGACACGGGGCCCAACTCGCGGCCAGAGGCGTTCTGCCCCCGCCCCACACTGCCCCGCGCCGCGTCCCCGCCCCCTTGGCCCTCTGCCCCGCCTTATCCCGCCCCGTGAACTCCATGCTCCTTCCGGCGCGCGATGGGCGGAAGTCCCGGACCCCGGTCACCTGACCGTAAGTCCGCTGGACATGGCGTCTTGTTTGCTGGCGGGCGAGCGTCTGGTTCGCGCTTTGAGCCCCGGTGGGGAGCTGGAGCCAGAGCAGCTTCCCCGGAAGCTGCGGGCAGAACTTGAAGCCGCGCTGGGGAAGAAGCACAAGGACGGTGATCTTCCCAGTGGCTCCGTGCGCCTGGTTTCCTTCCGCCTGATCCGAGAGCTGCATCAGTACCTGAGAGAGAGGGGTGAGCCGCAGTCTCCAGGCCGGACTCGCCTCCCTTTTTCCAGAGTCTTTTCCCTCCTTAGTCCTTTCCCACCTCTAGCCTCGTTGTGAGGGAGAAAAAAAAATCCGTCACTCTCCTCCACCCCGCGGAACGGTCATCTAGCCAACCCAAGAGTCACCTCATAAACCGTAGGACAACCCACTCCCTTAACAGCTTCCATGGGGATTTCTCGTGGGTGACAAAATTTACCTGTGCAGTTTCTGCTCTCTTGAGAGTCTCCTCTTCACTACCAGGCCGCCTTAGGGCCTCCTTACCTTTGAGGAAGTCCAGTTATAACCCCGTACCGCCGCACAAATTCAGTTTCTTCCTTTTAAGCCACATTAGAAAACAACTCAGGATAGTGATCTTGTCCTGTTTGGGAATCTGGATTTCTTTGCATCTCAAAAGCTAGTCAAATCTGGGGCGCCTGGGTGGCTCAGTCGGTTAAGTGGCTGCCTTTGGCTCAGGTCATGATCCCAGGGTCCTGGGATCGAGCCCCACGTCAGGGTGGGACTGAGCAGGGAGCCTCTTTCTCCCTCTCCCTGCCTCTCTGCCTATTTGTGCTCTCTGTCTCTCTGTCAAAAATAAATAAAGTCTTTTTAAAAAACTTAAAAAAAAAAAAAAGCAAGTCAAATCTGATAGTTTCTTTTTTTTTTTTTTTCCACATAGGATGATGGAAAGGTGTGTTGAAAGACCTGAACTGGGAGTAGCACCTGAGTTCTAGTCAGAGCTCTGCCACAAACTCTCCTTGGAGAAGTCGTTTCTCTTTCTTGGGTCTCAGTTTCCTTAACTGTAAAGGGAGGGACTAGGACAAACTGGCTTGTAAGGTCTTTTGTCAGAATTAACATAGCCTACCCAGAAGCAGGGTGCCCTTTGTAGACTGCACAACTACTAGAACTATTAGAAGTGAAAAGTATCTTAGAGATCATCTAGTACACCGTTCTCTGAGTATTTAGCACCGCTGTGACTTAAACCTCTTTAGGGCAGTTCTATTGTGGCCACAGTGTGACTTAATCTAAACACAAATATAAGTGGCTTACTTGTTAGCTGTGACAATCACAAGATAATTGAAGAGCCGACACTTAGCTGTGCGCACTAGGAGATATTTTTGTGGAATTGTCCCAGTTGAAAATGATCTTGGAGATGAATTGAAATAGGGATGGCCATGTTTTATTTTGGTAGAAAAAATAGAAGGGTCAGACCCTTTTCTGATCTTAAGCCTTCAACCTTAGTTCTATGCATCATTATGTTTGTAAAACTCTTTTCTTCCCAGGTTCCACACTATACCTTCATGAGCTCCTAGAAGGCAGTGAAATCTACCTCCCAGAGGTTGTGAAGCCTCCCCGGGTACGTAAGGGATATATTTCTGAGAGTGGGTGTTGGCTGAATTGGACTTATTCACGATACATTCAGATTTATGAATCAACCTTTGGGCTCAAAAATTTCTCTTTTAAATCCTTGAGAGCTGGGGTGGGGGAACCAGATACTGTCCTCCCTGCTTGACAGCTTGGAAAACAGATGTCCCCAAAAAAGTTTCCAAAGCAGTGGAGGCAGAACTAATGCATGGGTCTCTTGGCACCCTTAGCAGTGCTTTGCCCCCTGAAACCAATGAACCAATGATTGTGACATGGCTTCCTAGCAAGCTGGGAGTACCCTTCTTGTTTGATTTTTCTGCCTCAGAACCCAGAGCTAGTGGCCCGTTTGGAGAAGATTAAGATACAGCTGGCCAATGAGGAGTATAAACGGATCACATACAATGTCACCTGTAAGGTAAGGGCCTGCTCTTCAGTACAAGGCCTGAGTAACTCTTGAAAGCAGAGCCCTGTGCTGGGAAGAGGTACAGAGGGAAAAAACATCGTGGAAACTTGGTTTTTATACTAGTCGGGGACCACAGAAGCTCTGTGCTGCACACAAACCTAATATAATTCCCAACTCCTTTACTGAGACTCTGGGCTCAGATGGTGACTGATTCTTTAAAAGTCATAGAGGTGGAGATAAGCCTTGGAGCCTTTCTTCTGACAGTGCTCCCTATTGTTCTGTGACATGCTCCCACCCTGGAGGAAGAGAGGAGTAGATGGGTACTGGGAACCTATGTCCTTTCTCTGAAATGCTGGATCTCTGGTTCAGAAAAAAATCCAGCTGGTCCCTGACAACAGAATCCTTGGAGAAGGCAGAGTTAATGTGTTGGGAAACAGAGCAGAGCCCAGACTGACAAATGGATACTCTCTGGGCTGCCTCTGAGCTGCTTCCATTTGGAATCATTTGTGTTTCCTTTTTCCCAGGATTCAAGGCATGGTGGGACTCTTAGTGACCTAGGAAAGCAAGGTGAGGTACTGGGAAATCACATTGCTAAAGCCTCTCCCTGGAAGGGGTTGGTCATGGCAGTTCTTCCCACCCCAGTGCCCTGGGTTTAAGCCTGAGCTATTCAGGCTTGCTGTTTGAAGGAAACCCAGTTGATGGGGGAGGCAGCCCTGAGATAAGAGGGCCTCATGGAGGAGGCTGACTTAAAGGTTTCTTCTCTGGGTTCTTCCCCAAAGTGAGGTCAATGAAAGCTCTGGTCATCACCATCTTCAACTTTATTGTCACGGTGGCAGCTGCCTTCGTCTGCACTTACCTTGGAAGCCAATACATCTTCACAGAAATGGCCTCAGTAAGTAGGCACTGGGCAGGGCAGGGTGCTCCGGGTGGGAGTGCTGGTGGGAGAGAGAAGACATATGTAAAGGTGCCTTAAACAGGTTAGGTGTTAAGCAAGTAGTAAATTTATGTAATAAACAAGAGGAGCATATGAGCTGTCCAGCAGTCATGGGCGTATATAATAACCTCAATAGAATCCAGATCCTATTTTCTTCCTTTCCCCCAACTTATAGGCTGGGTTTTCTCCCCTCCCCGCGCCCCCCCCCCCCCAATATTTACTAGAGGTGCCAGAGGCTGCAGAGCTGGGTGCTGGCGTGCATCCCCTAAGCCTGGTTCTCTCTCTCCCCAGCGGGTACTGGCTGCCTTGATCGTGGCCTCTGTGGTGGGCCTGGCCGAGCTGTATGTCATGGTGCGGGCGATGGAAGGCGAGTTGGGAGAGCTTTAACTGATGGGTCATCATCAAAGTCTGGAGCAGGTTTTGGGAGACTCCAGGCTCCCAGCTGCCAATCACTGACTCTCAGTCAACTTGTCAGGCCCTTTGTCCACAGCTCTGGTTAGTCAGAAGGCCAAGCCAAGGCCACCTGCTCTTCCTGCCAGAGCCCCATCCTCTGTCAATTTTCAGAGGGGCAATAAAGTAGAGTCAGACAACAACTGAAAAGAACTGGTCTTTCAGTTCCTTCTCCTGACCCCAGTGCCCATTTGCCTTCTCTAGTCCATCTGGGCACTGCCAAGGCTGGGTTTTTCTCCTTCAGGAGTAAATAGAATCCAGGTTTTCCCAGAAGTAGACCATACTGCCTTGAACTTCCCCAAGTGCATAAATCGATGGTCACCCTTGCTCCACACATCCTTGATGCAGACCTGTAATTTAGATCAGTAACCTCCAAAAAAGCAGAAAGGATTCCCTTTCTTCAGTTTGTGTAAGAAGAGGAACTGATCACAGGACATCAAATAAGAGAAAGACAGGTTGGTACGGGATGGTGAAATTGGGAGCTAGGCAGCTAACCTTTCCGGCATCTTCGTTTCGGTCTTCATCCTCTGCTCGCCTTTAGATTTTTCTGTATGCTTCTGCCTGTCTCTACCACTCATCAGCCCTCCTTAAACTTCCCGCCTTTCCATCACCCTTTGTTCTGCCTCCAAAAATGAAACCAGTTTAGATGGCAAAACAGTATGTCTGCTTTTAATTGAAAAATCTCTTGTGCTTTGTGTGTGTTGGTAGGTAGAGTATGTCTACTGTGGATTGTCTCAGCTAATAAAGGGAGATGTTCTTTGTGGATAAAGGACTGTTTCCAGATTTAACTGTATATATGAATATGAATAAGCATATACGTGAATACGTACACATAATATATTATGAATACGTATACATGTCATCGTATATAAGCCCGACGGAGGATATTTTATGTAGGTTCTTAAAATATCTGGGTTTGGGGGGGCGCCTGGGTGGCTCAGTCAATTAAGCGTCTGCCTTCGGCTCAGGTTTGATCCCAGGGTCCTGGGATCGAGCCCCACATCGGGTTCCCTGCTCAGCAGGAAGTCTGCTTCTCCCTCTCCCATTCCCCCTGCTTGTGTTCCTCTCTCTCTCTCTCTCTCTCTCTCTCTCTTTCTCTCTCAAATAAATAAGATCTTAAAAAAAAAAATCTGGGTTTGGGTGAGTGCAGAAAATAGTTTATAAATATGCACAGTTGAGTAATTGTTTTACGTGATTACTTTTGGTCTTCATAACAGTCCTGGAGGTTGGAAGAGGAAATAACTTTAGGCCCCTTTTCCCGAAGACAAAACTGAGGCTGAGAGAAATCAGATGAGCAGCTGCGGTCCTTCCTCTGTTAAATGGAGCCAGAGACCGCTAGGTTGTTCTGAAGTCCCCATGTAATGTTAAACTTCAGAGAACTTAGATTAGTGGTATACTGATAGAATCTGTGTAAAGATACTTTAAAACTGTCAGTTTTTTATCCAATAAATATTTATTGTATCTACTGCATTCTTATTTCAAGTCTTGTGACAACACACAAGCTCAGAGATTCCTTAGTTCTGATATTTGTTCAGGGTCTGTTCCTAATGGTATATTCCTTTCCATTTGTTCACACTATGAACTCCTATGGTGTTTTTTTTCCCCAGGGTACTCTTCTGTTCTTAGAAATTACACACTCATGGGGCACCTGGGTGGCTCAGTTGGTTAAGCGTCTGACTCGTGATTTCGGTTCACGTCATGATCTCATGGGTTATGAGATTGAGCCCTGCATTAGCTCTGCGCTCAGTGGGAAGTCTGCTTGAGTCTCCCTCTCTTTCTCCCTCTGCCCCTCCCCCCTACTCACTTTCTCTCTCTCTCTCTCAAATAAATAAATCTTTTTAAAAAGGAGGAAAGAAATTACACACTCATGGGTTCAGTAGACATTTGCTCTACAGTGCTTGCTAGTTTCTACTTGGTACATAGTCAGTCTGAGCTTCCCCAGACAGTACGTGAGAGAGGGAAGGTTCATTCCTTCTGTTCCACCATAGATGACTTTGTTGAGAGATCTTAGAATTTCTGTTGTTGGTTGAAAGAAATGTCAACTGTGAGAAAAAAGTTAAGGTGGCATTTTATAATGTTTCTAGCAAGCCAGACCATTTAAGACTGAGTTTAAAAGCTACACTGAATGTCTGTGGGGATTCGTGGCTGTCGTACTTTACTGAACTCTGCGGGCCAGGTAGCGTGTAGGCCCACATAGCCTTCAGCGTTCACGCCCCCCAGATACCTGGATTGGAAGGTTGGAAGGCTTGTAAATGTTAGATAAAGGGCAGGCCCCCTCAAACAGCTTCTGCCCCAAGGTGTGTTCTCACACTGAGATTGGGGTCATTCCACACACACACCCCTTTCACTAGAATGGGGTCCTTACCTTGATCCCAAGCCCCTCCTCACAAGTCAGCAGGCTTCTGCGGCCTTGAACACTTACTGAGGACTCCTTTATGAGCCAAGTACTGTGCTAGCTGCTGGAGATCAAGAGGTAGAAGACCTAGTTCCTGCCAAGGGGTTCTTCACCGTGCAAAGTGTTTTTCCGTGTGCAGGGGTAGAGTTGGAGATAGCAATAAGGTGGCCTGTCCTCCGGTTCTCGTCACAGAGAAGAACACTCTCTCTGCTTTCAGCCACTTCCTCCATCTCTCACCACCCCATACTTTTCTCCACTGCAGTCTGGGCCCAGGGCTTCCCAGGGCAAAAGGGGAGTGCTTGGCAGGAGGCCAGATGATCAAGAAGTTTGGTGTTCTCCCAGTTTCTCCTAGCCTGCTGTATGGAGAGGGAAGGCACCTCGGGTGAATCGAGAGCTTTTATAACGCATCACACCACATGAAGCCCTTCACTTAACATTATTGCTTCCCATTCCCCGAATGGAGAGAAGACAAGTATTATCACCCCCCATTTTTTGCAGGCCCATAGACTTTCAGAGAGTTGCAGGGTTACATAGCAGAGCCAGGATTTGAATCCAGCCCAGACTGATTGCAAACTCCATGCTTTCCTGGAGCAGAGCGGCTCCAGAAGTGGAAGCAGCCAGAGCGGCCTGGAAGCTGTGGGAGCAGGAGCAGGAACGTGCCGGCAGAGGCTCCCATCTCCCAGCCAGAGCCCTAAGCCCTTCAATTAACTGTCCCTCTAATCCCAGGAGAAGCCTGGGTAATGCCTCCCACCCAGGAGCTGTGTGAAACCTGGCCCTATTTAGGGATTAGGTGATGGAGATACATCTCAAAAGCAAACGGCGCTTGTCCCCATTCACTTGCAGCACACAACAATCCAGATTAAGTGTATAGAGTTTGGGTTTTATTTGGAGATTAGTTGGTATTACAGATGATGGTGATAGGAAAACCCAAGGTTGCCAGTGTGCACGCCCCCACCCCCCGCTGAATCTGTCACGTTGTCTCCACAGCCTCAGGTCAGAGGGCAGCCAATCTGATCTTTGTGAAAATTAAATGAACATAAGCCCTGGGCTCCTCTTTCTGCTTTACTACTTTAATATCACTTCCTCTTCAGATCCATGGTTCCGATTCATTTGTCCAGGTGGTGGTAGGTCAGAAGAGGGGGCCCTGGTTCCCAGCAGTCTGGAATTAGTTTCCGTGCTCTTCTCACCGAACTCACCTAGCAGCTAGCTAATGGCCTGAAAGTGAGGGGCGGCTGCCCGTTCTTTGGAGGGAGGAGGTGTTGTCAGCCGGGGTGAGAAGAATTGGGTGCCAGGCCTGGCTCCAGAGAGGTGGACAACCCAGCCCTTACCCCATCTCTCTGAAGGTACCTCCTGCCATGGTGATGGGCATAGGCTCCAGGAGGGGCGGGGTGCTGTGTAGCAGGAGCCAGGCCCTGGGGACTCTGGGCTGGCCTGGAGGACAGTGGGAAGGAGGGATTCCTCAGCTAACCTTCCTTCTGATAAGAGAACTCCCTTGTGTAACAGGTGGGGTGGGGGATCCACTTCTGATGCGTTCAGCCCTGAGGGGCAGGGTGGGCTGCAGAGCCAGAGGAGCGGTCTCCCAAGTTCTGGTCTTCGATTAGGAGTGGTCCAGGTTGGTGACGATGGCGGAGGCATAGATGAGGTCAGATAAGCTGCCCAATGAGGTTTGGGGAGTGGCTCGCTCTGAAGAAAGGTGGACCCCTGAAGCCCCAGCTGGTCCCCATGGGGCTACAGCTTTAGCCCCTGCCCAGCCCTGCCCTGGACTCAAGCCGGGAGCTGGGCAGGAGGCATGTCGACTCATTGAGGCACACTGAGGTGTGCTGTTGGAGGGCGGAAGCTGGCCTAGTGTTCGGGGCTCCCGGGCCTGCTGGAGGGTGTCTGGAAGAGATCGGGCTCTCTGGGTGTGCTCGGGCCTGGGGCTTAGGCCTCCTGCCTTCCTGTTCTTGATTCTCTTGGCCCGGCGGTTCTGGAACCACACCTGATAAGGGAAAAAGGAATCTCTTCTGGCTCCAGCACCCCCTTCCCCAGCTACAGGGAAAGCAAAACCTGGAGGTGGGAACCCAGAAAAGGACTGTGCGAGAGTACCCCCACCCTGAGAGGGGGTCACTGCTCACCTGTATCTTGGCCTCAGGAAGGCAGGTGACCCGAGCCAGGTGCTCACGGGTGCCGATGTCGGGGTAGGGCCGTGCTGCAAATGCCCGCTCCAACTCCAGCAGCTGCCCCCTGCTGAAGGTGGTCCGCTTTCTCCGGGGGGAACCCAACCCACTGGCATGGCCTGCGGGCCAGAGTAGGAGTCAAGCCAGGACTCCCTGCGAGAGCCTCCATCCCAGCCTCAAAACTCCCAGCCGACTCTCTGCTCCCTCACTTCCACCTTCCCCCATCACACCTTCCCCACATTCTCCCCCTGCCCACCCTTTCCCCACCAGATCACCTGGTGAGGATGCGTCCACGGGGCTGGCCATGGAGCTGGCGGAGAATGAGGAGCCAGAGGGCCATGCCAAGGCTGTGCCCGCACCACACCCCTCCTCCTGGGGTTTTATCCTGCTCAGAGGGTTGGCCCCGCCTCCAGGAGGGGAGAGGTTTCATGTCCAGCTTGAGGGGAGCAGAGCCGTCCCAGAGGAAGGAGGGGAGGCCAGGGGCAGGGTTGGGGCTTGTGTGGGTATGGGTGGAGCAAAACTTCTGTGGCCCCTGCTCCTCTGGGGCTTCATAAAGGAAGCCGGTCCGAGCCCCCCTCCTCACACCGCAGACTCCAGCAGTCTGTGTCTGAAATCCTGTACTTTGTGAAAATCTTCCCAGGACTCCTTCCAGGCAGCTGAAAAAAATCCCTCTCTCTAGTGCTCCCAGTGCTTCACCTGCCCCTTCTGGAGCCCTCAGTGCCCTGGCGCTGGCTACCTTTAGGGGAGAGTGGGTGGAGTCCTGTGCCACAACCGAAGGCTGGGCAGGGTGACAGGGACAGCAGGTGAGGACAGGGATGACAGCTAGCAGGTGAACGGCAGCCACCCCACCCTCAGCAGGGCTGGGGAGCTGATGTCACTACCAGCATGCCCTCAGGTCTGCTTTAGAGACTCGTCTGCATCCAACCCTTTGAAAGCCCAAATGGGCTTCTTGGAGTCCAGGAACCTAGAACCAGAGGAGGTTCCACAGGTACAATCAAGGCATCCTGAGAAAGATGTTTGTATTTACAGAGTAGTCATCCTTGTAAGTCTTTGGAGCCACTTTTCTAAGAGAAGTGGGTGCGTTTGAATTTCTTTTGCATTCTTGCCCTTCCCTCTCCTAACCTCAGTACCGCACACCCCAGACCCGAGACAGAGGCCTCAAAGAAAGGCTCATCCTAGGGGTGGGTTTGGGGGAGCACACCACTTCCCTAGGCTAACCACATTGCAGGCGCAGGATGGGCAGGAAAGCTAAGCCAGAAGTCCACCTCCCTCTGCCCTTTCTCTCTCCTCCAAGACCCTAGTCAATTCCTAGAGGCAAAGCAAGCCCAGGGCTAGGAGGGGCACTTGGTAGCTCCTGTCATCATCAATGGGGTTCAAGCTCCTGCTAATGTTGGTAGGTTGGTAGGGGCTGCTTAGCTCAGGAGGAAGGCTAGCACTCATGAGGCCCTCCCCAGCCCAGAGCTTTTTGGGTTCACAGAGAGGGCCTGAACTCAATGTGGACTGGACACAAGGTGGCTCTCCTCCCCCAAGACATTGTGATGGCCCAGCCTCCCTTCCTTTCCCCAAGCAGATCCCTGTCTCCTGCCTGTCCACCCCAGTCAGGACAGTAGTCTTAAACTCAGGGTCAAGGGATCTTTATTGGGCTGGGAGGAAGAGGTTGAGGAAGGAGCAGTGGAGGGCCCAGCTGTGTGGGCTCAGATTCCTACTGGTGGCCAGGGGCTGAGCAGCCCAGCCAGTACTGGGCGATGGAGCGTGGGTAAGGAGGGCTCACAGTGTCCACTCGCCGTGTGCGAAGGTTGACTCGGTAGTACTTGTCTGGAAGAGAGGTCGGGAGAGGGTGTGTGAGACCCAGCCTGGCCCTGCCCAGTCCTGCCCTGAGAAAGAAGACATGGGTCTTTCCTGGAAGGGTAAGTGAACATCCAAAATGCAGCTAAGGATTCCCACCCTGGCTTTCTGGAGTCACCACCCAGGGGCCATGTTCAGCCCACACGGGACCAGGGACAGCAGGGAAGACCCAGCTAGACGAGCTCCAAGGATGGCAGAGGCTCCCACCTCGTGAGAAGAAGTAAACACTTTGGATGGGCTCGCAGGTGGCAGGCACAAGCCAGTCCATGTCGTAGTCATCATAGTTGTAGGTGCCCAGGCCGCTCTCCTCACTGGAGAACCAGGACAGCCAGGTTGAACGGGATTGCCGCTGGGGGTTCTGGCTGCGGCCTCGGCCACGGTGACGGTTACGGCGTGAACGGTAGCGCTTACGGCTACGCCGCTTAGACTTGGGCTTCTTGGCCCAGGATCGGGGAGCTGAGCCTGAGATGTAGATGCGGCCGGCCATGGCCGCATCCACCTGCGTCGGCACACCAGGCCAGTCCTGGCTGATGAACCGGGGCTGTCCAGCACCACCTGTGGCAGGGGATGGGTTAATGAGAACCCTGGAGGCCTGTAGAGTTCATCTGGTGCCCAACAGTGGGCTGTGTGCCTTGCCCAAGGACACTGCAAGCTCATGGCAGAGCACAGTGCTTGGGCCCTCTGACTCCCCGTTCAGTGCTCTTTCTCCTGGCCTTCCTCCACTACAGCCCTCCCCACTTGCCTCAGCCACGGCCACTCCTCCTGCCGTCTATGCCCTTGGCTGTGCTAGGCAAAGTCCACTGTGTGGGGTCCAGGTGGACCTCCCCCCAGAGGTCAACAAAAACAAAGTCTGGCCTGAGCAAACAGCTTTTGATCCATAGCTCTGCAATCACAGCCCCCTCTGGCCTGCTGTGCCCTGCCCGTCCCCAGAGGGTCCCAGGAGGTGAAAGCGAGACTTGCCCTCCCTCCATACCAGAGGGTCTGCTCCAGAAGAGAAGCTCGAAGAGGGTCTCCCAGCTGTCCCTCTGCAGCAGGGCAAAGTGTTCAAACACGGCGGACAGGGAGCTGCCTTCACACTCCTCCTGACTGGGTTGCTGCTGGAACTCGTACTCCCAGTACTGTCTCCCTGAGGGGGGAAGCCGGGGGGGGGGGGGGGGGGGGACGTGTGAGCAAGGCTGGAAAGCCAGCCCCAAGGCTGCTGAAGATAGGAGCTCCTGGCAGGGGGCAAGCCTAGTTTGACCCTGCCCCTAGAGGAGTGTGGAGGCAAACCAAGACCACCCCACTGCCTGCTCTTTCTCGCACCCACTCCCTTAGTACCCTTAAAGAAGTAGACCCGCTCCCGGCCACTGTAGCTATGAGCAGGGAGAGCCAAGGCTGCATCCACGTTGTCCGGAATGCCCTTGAAGCCTTCAGAGATGTTGCGGGGGAAATCTGGGTCCAGGACACCATCCTCGAAGCGCCAGTACTGATTACCCTAAGGGGTAGAGAAGGAGGAGGGAGTGAGGAGGTAGCTGGCTGGGCACAGGCAGAGTCCCCCACCCAAGGCAGCCGTCCCAGTTCTAGGCTTGTCGCCCAGGACCTGGAGCCCTGGGCTTCCCTGTCCTCAAGAGCCCCAGTCAGGGACCACAGGCTGGGATCCAGCCTTCCTGCCCACCCTAGTCCTGGGCACAGCAGCCCTCCACCCCTGCCTAGATACCCTTGACCCTGACCCACAGCCTCCGGGCCTGGTACCTTGAAAAGGTAGGTCTTCCCCTGACAGTTGATGCGAGTGAAGGCAGCATCGATGGGGCCCTCAATGCCCCAGACATCTCGGATAAGCTTGGGGTACCCAGGCCTCACTGCCTCTTCATCCAGCTCATAACAATACTGCCCTAGAGTGCGGGAGGCTGTGTGAGGGAGGGGATGTTCCAGGGGCAGACCCCTACCCCCAAGACATGCCCCTGGAATCACCTCGGAAGGCAAAGAGGGAGCCGTTCTTGAGGTCAGTGAAGGCATCAAAGGGCTTCCCACTGCATAGCTCCTCCTCTGCTGGGGACTCAGGGATGTCTTCGGCATGGGTTTCAGGCCCTGAGGTCTCCTGCCCAGGTCCTGGAGCCTCTTCTTCAGGGATCAGAATAGGTACCGGGGCAGGAGACTCCTCATGCCCCGTCTGCAGGCCAGGGCTCAGCATGGTGCTCCCCTGCTGTGTGAGGACGCTCCCTCTCGACCCCTCGGGGTAGTCAGTGGCCCCATACTCATCTTCTGGCAGAGTGAATACATCCCCACGAGTCACTGTGGGCAGAGTGGGTGGTGGTGAGTGTCCAGCTGCAGAGGGGACCCCGGACCCAGCCAGCCCTTCTGGACGCACCTTGGGGCTTGCACTCGGTCACATAGTCCTCGCAGCAGCTCTGGTAGTAAGAGCAGAGCTCGTCACACTGACACTTCCTGTCGGCGTTGAAGCCCTCTGTGCAGCGGCCCGTGCAGGACTCTGCGGGGAGGAGGTGTTAGTTGGCATGGCCAAGCCCAGACCACCCTTGCCCACCCTCCGTTGGCCCGAACAGCCGCCAATCCCCTCTGCACCTTGGTCAGCCAGAACAACGCAGGCCAGCAGGACTAGCGGCAGCAGGGGCCTTGGGGAGGCCATGGCAGGCCCCTAGCTTCTAGCCTGGTGAACTGGGCTCTGCACGCTTCGATGCTTGAAGAAGGGAGGGCGAGGTGGGGACTGGGAGGGCGGGAGCCAGAGAAAAAGAGCTGTGCCTTTTCTGCTGTTTGCTCAATCTCTGGCCCAGCCCCCAGTGCCCTGGACCCCAGAGGCTGCTGCAGCAAAGGGTCACATTCCTGGAACTCCGGGCCTGGGAGAACTGTAAATAGGATCCTTGCCAAGCTCCATGTCGTGTCAGAAGGGAACCAGCACAGTGGATCTGGAGGACATAGAGAAGGCCCACTGTGCCACTCACAGGCTGTGACCTTGGGCAAATGGTTTTACCTGCCCTGGCTTTCTTTTTGGTTAAGTGAGATTAATAATGCTTGCCTCCTGTTGTGTTGGGGGTTACACAAACTAAAGCAGACGAAATTCCCAGTGCCTGGAGTAGCGCCAGCTTCATTCTCCATAACCGGTTATTTATCTGTGATCTGTTTGATCTGGCACATCCCTGACTGTCTCACCCACCCACTGTGTATTTAGGGCAGTGAAAAGGCCGGGGGGGGGGCGGTTGGAGGAATGCTGGTAAGCATCCTGGGGGAATTTTTTTTTTTATCATAAAAAAACAGATTTTCGTGTTTAGGTTCAACTCTTGGATGCATTGATTTTCCCAAGCTGGGCTTCACAGCACAGCAAAATTGGGTGAATATTAACCATTTGGACTGGATTTGATTCCTTAGTCTCCCCATATTTCACTGCTCCTTGGTAGGCACTGCTCCGTCTCCACCTTCAGATTCCCTATGGGTAAAGAATAGCCTCATTCGCCACACTTTTAGACTAAGTAGCATCCCTCTTTCCAGAAAATACCCCTGGCACAGAAGGCCTGATTTTGTGCCCGCTGCCCCGGGCCCATTGGGCCTCCTGAAATCCTGGCACCACCTGGAAAAAATGATTGTCGGAGTTTCCAACTGACTTTTTCAGTTCCATAATCAGAGAGGGGTGTGTGATTTTGGGCAGGCTCTTTTCTGTGAGCGTCAGTCAGTTTGGCTGTTAAAGGGGAACACTAATCCCTACTCCTTAGGCCTGTCTCAAGGCTTCATTGAGAAACAGGCATAAAGGGTCTGCTGCCATGATTGCTTGAACCACTGTTAGGGGAGGGGGCACGCTCCACGGTGTTGCCGTCACGTTGCAGTGTCATGGGGTTTGCGGGGGAAACCGAGGCAGTCCTCCCGCTCTGCACCCTCTCCCCCTAGTCGCCACCCCCACCCCACCGCAGGGCGTGGGCGTGGGCGTGGCTGTGGCTGGGGAAAGCCGGGTGGTGAGGCTACTCAGGCGGCCGGGGAAGAGTCCCACGTGACCGAGAGGCGGGGTGTCAGCTCCCCGGCTGCGGCTTCTCAGGGGCGGGGCTGCTGCAGAGCATCTCCTAGCTGGAGCCGCGCTTTGTTCTTGCTGCCTTCTAGACCCGCCAGCGTCAGGGTCCATCCCTCGCTCCCCTCTCGCTCCTCCCGCCCACGCCCTGCATCTGGGCCCGCATCCCTTCACCCAAAAGCTCCGTCCCAGATCCTGCCCTCGCCCCTCCCCCAGACTTCGGGCCAGCGCCCTTGCCTGGTAGGTAGCCTCCTATCCATCCCTCCCTCCTGCACCTTCTTTTCCCTGGACCCCTCTCCTGTCCCGGTTCCCCGAGTGCCGGGTCGCTCCGCCCCTCCGGACCGGGGATGTCCCCCGCAGCCCCGCGCCCATGGTCCTGACGCTGCTCCTCTCCGCCTACAAGCTGTGCCGCTTCTTCACCATGTCGGGCCGACGGCCAGGCGGTGAGCGGCTAGCGGTGCCGGGGCCGGACGGGGGCGGCGGCGCGGGCCCATGGTGGACCGCGGGCGGCCGCGGGCCCCGCGAGGTGTCGCCCGGGGCAGGCTCCGAGGTGCAGGGTGCCCTGGAGCGCGCGCTGCCCGAGCTGCAGCAGGCGCTGTCGGCGCTGAAGCAGGCGGGGGGCGCGCGGGCCGTGGGCGCCGGCCTGGCGGAGGTCTTCCAGCTGGTGGAGGAGGCCTGGCTGCTTCCGGCCGTGGGCCGAGAGGTAGCCCAGGGTCTGTGCGACGCCATCCGCCTGGACGGCGGCCTCGACCTGCTGCTGCGACTGCTGCAGGCGCAGGAGCTGGAGACGCGCGTGCAGGCCGCCCGCCTGCTGGAGCAGATCCTGGTGGCTGAGAACCGGTGAGGGTGCTCCCGGGCTGAGGGGAGAGCGCGGGGTGCTGTGGGGCAGCAAGGGCGGTCCACGGCCCGGGTCTCTGGTGCGACTTTTCCCGCCTCGCCTCACCGCATCCCTGTACTACACCCCTGCTGGGGATCAGCGGGTCTATTTTACAAATGAGGAAAATGAGGCTTGGGAAAGTTTCATGCCTTGCCCGGAGTCACAACGCAGTGTGAACTGATGGTGCAGCCGGGATTCACTCCCAGGACTGTTGGGGTGAGGAGTGGGACAGGAACAGGAAGAGCAGAGTGGTAAGACAGGAATTTGTCCCTGGTTCTCAGGATGGAGCTGGGATCCTGCTGCCAATGCCCCCTAAACCCACAGAGCTCCTCCCTACAGGCCCCGGGTGCCCTTCTAGGCTTCCTTCTCTGCCACTGAGAAAGGAAGAGAACACAATGCTCAGGAAACGGGGTAGGAGGAGGGGCAATGATTACAGAAGTGAGTACTGATCTGAGGGTTACTTGCCCCCTTTATGCCACCCCCAATCCACCTCCCGCTTCCTCCTCCATTTTGGCCCACGTAACAGGCCAGACAGGATCTCATTCTGCGGCTGCTAATGGGGCACAGAAGGTTTTCTAGTGGG
This sequence comes from Callorhinus ursinus, assembly GCF_003265705.2. Lineage (NCBI taxonomy): Eukaryota > Metazoa > Chordata > Mammalia > Carnivora > Otariidae > Callorhinus > Callorhinus ursinus. The sequence continues at coordinate 4,355,428 of NW_027397096.1, read as the reverse complement.
ATGAGTGGGTGAGAGAAGAGGGCACAGGTGAGGAGCCAGGCAGAGGCCAGAGTATGGGTTCTCTGCCCCTTCCCCGCGTAGGGCCAAGATGCAGTAGGGGGTCCAGCTGAGGTCTGGCTGCCCCTCTCTTGCCTGCCTCTTGGGATCTCCCCTGGAATATGAGGACTCTTGCACTCACTTCCTCTCCCCTCTGATGCCAGAGCAGACCAAACTGTCACTCAGTAGTCACATGCTGAATTCCCAGGCCCCTCAGATTTAGAAGGGTTTGGGAAGGGTCACTTTCAATTCATGCAGCTCTCATAAGTGTGATGGGCATGGGTTAAGGGTGCTTTCCTTACCATTTTCTTTCTTTCTTTTTTTCCCCCTTACCATTTAAAAAAATTAAACATAACCTTGTGGACGGTGGTAGTGATACAACTGTCAAAAATGCATGAATGAAGCAATTTAAGTTGGGGAGAGCAAGTTAGGGTCTGCTTACTCAGCAAGTCCTTAATTTCCCGTTTAAGATCAATCATCAGTACATTTGGAGGGCTAGCAAACAGAGTGGGTGCTCCCTGTGGTGGGCACAGGGTGGCTGTACCTGGTAGCCTGGTATGTGGGGCGTGGCCGCTATAATCAGAACCCTTGGGGAAGCGGTGCCGCCAACACTCTAGAAAGAGGAGGGCTGCACGATGCAGACTGCACTGATGTTTTTCAAGGTTGAAAATAAACAACACCTGGTTCAGAATTACTGAGGGAGGAGTCACACTCCGCATTGTCCCTGGTCTCAGGAAACCACGCACTAGTCCTGACAGCACTTCAGGACCAAGGACAGAATCCAGCAAGTCCCGTCACCATCAAAATTTTTCCCAAAGAAAGGCAGAATCTCGTCACCCTTTAGACTGCTCTGGGCGGAGGCTGGAAAGGAGGGAAGGGAGGTGATACACTGAGAACCTGCGTTTATGAAATCTTGCCCTTCTTTCATCAACCAAACTCCTCCTCTTAAAGAGAGTTCCTCAATCAGTGCACCCACTCCTTTTCTCATTCCCGTCTTCCCAGCGTGCTACTACACCCACTGCCCAGGAGCCTAGATCACAGCGTCCCTCACCCCCAAATGCCAAGAGAAGTCCAACAGGGTAGGACCCTCTGAACTTGCTCCCATGACAGCAGTGTGAGGGCCCCATGTGACTGCTAGCCTTTGAAATTTATGGCCCAGCCCCATCAGGAGACCATAATTAGGTTAAATGGTTTAACTCAGGTTAAATGGCTTTCCCAAAAATACACAGTGAATAAGTGGTGGAGACATGTTTAAAAAATAAAACAAAACAGGGGCACCTCGGTGGCTCAGATGGATAAGCGTCTGCCTTCAGCTCGGGTAATGATCCCGGGGTCCTGGGATCGAGCCCCGCGTCGGGCTCCCTGCTCCGCAGGAGGCCTGCTTCTCCCTCTCCCATTCCCCCTGCTTGCGTTCCCTCTCTCACTGTGTCTCTCTCTGTTAAATATATCAATAAAATCTTTAAAAAATAAAACAGAAAACTATGGCATATAAATTCAAAAAGGGCAAAGGTACAAAACAGTCACACACTTAAGAATTTTTCTTTCTACCCAGACCCCCTCCCTGGACGAAAACCAACAAAACAATTTTCTTGCTTGCACAGTATGTCCTTCCAGAGAAATTCTAGGCATACAAGGATTTACGCATATATGTATATTATATATACATGCTTGTATGTGTATGTGTATGATTTCCTCTCTCCTTTGGAGCTGGGATTTGAACCCAGACCCATAGCCTCTCAGGCTGCAGAGGCTGGGAGCTGAGTATATAGTTCTCACAACAAGGACATAGTTCAAGTTCTGTGAAGGTGCCAAGTGCATAGGAAAAGGGGAGAGCTGGGGGGTCAACAGACTCAAAATAAAGTTCTCTTGTTTTTTTTTTAAGATTTTATTTATTTATTTGACAGTGAGAGAGAGAGAACAAGCAGGGGAAGTGGCAGGCAGAGCGAGAGGGAAAACAGGCTTCCCGCTGAGCAGGGAGCCTGACCCACCCGGGGCTCGATCCCAGGACTCTGGGATCATGAACTGAGCTGAAGGCAGACACAACCGGCTGAGCCATCCAGACACCCTGAAAATAAAGTCCTCTTAAAAAATTTATTTTTTATTTCTTTTTTAATTTTATTTATTTATTTATTTATTTATTTATTTATTTATTTGAGAGCGCGAGAATGAAAGACGGAGAGAGAACACATGAGAGGGGGGAGGGTAAGAGGGAGAAGCAGACTCCCCGCTGAGCAGGGAGCCTGATGCGGGACTCGATCCCGGGACTCCAGGATCATGACCTGAGC
>NW_027397096.1:4307900-4352707 GCF_003265705.2 Callorhinus ursinus | reverse complement strand
AAAAAAAAAAAAAAAAAAAAAGTTAAAAAGTTAAAAAACAAAACAAAGCAAGAAAAGAATAAAGTCCTCTCTGAATTGATATTCCTGAGCAAGGCCTTCCCTTCACTGGTCCTCAGGAAATGAGAGTGTTGGATTAGATTATTGCTTAAACACATCCTGGTTCTGATATTATCAGTTTATGTAGTCAGACTCTTCTGGAAGCAAAAGTATAGATGAAGAATCTTGACCTTTGAAGACAGACAGATGCAGGTTCAGACCCCAGCTATGCCTCTCACCAGCTGTGTAACTCTGAGCATGTCATGTAAACTCTCTGAACTTTGGCTTTCTCGTTGGTAAAAGGAACAAGTGAATGATTAGAACCCACCTATTCTTTTGGACTTCTGGGCAAGCTCAGTGATCAACTCAGGCAAATTGTTGTGCCATGTTATGGGCTCAGCTGGGACCTGCAGTGGACACAAAGTCACAAGTGTCACTGTGCTGCTCACTGGGCAGGGACGCTGAGCCTCTAAGTCTTTGGGGGTAATGTCAGTTGTGGAGGACATCATTTGTGGAGGTCAGGAAGACACAAAACTTTCACCTCTGCCTACAGTGTGGCAACTTTTCTGCCTGCTCTGCTGGCATCCAGGCTCCCTCCCTTGGACCTTTCCTCCCTAGAGCAGACAGAATGTTTCCTAAAACCCATGTAAGGGCAGGTCTCTCCCCTTCCTAAAGCCTTTCAGTGGCTCCCCATTTGCCACCACGATAAAGTACAAATGCCTGGAGGGGGCTCAGAAGGCCCCCAGGACCCTTTCCCTTCTCTCCTCTTGAACCTTCCACCTCAGCCACTAGAAATGGCTTCACTTCAGCATGGCTGAGGTGGGGGCAAGTCCCCAAGAGCACCAGCTCTCAGATACCTCCAAGCCTTTGCATGCATCTGCGCCTAGAATACCATCTCCACAAGCCCCCTTCTCCTCTTCACGAATGTCCCATCTTCTTTCCAAATCAATGCCCTAGGCACCCATCCAATATATTTAATGTGTGTCTTTATATCTGCATCCTCGTAAAATCTTTATTCTTGTTTTGTGTGCATGTATTTTTAATTTACACAAATGGTGCTGTGTTATATAGCACATTCCGGTCCATACCTTCACCCACTCCGTATTGTTTTTAAGAGCCTTCATGTGCTATGGTATCATCTGTTCAGTCCCTTGTAACTGCTCCATAGTCTTCCAGAGCGGGCACCTGCCCGTGTTACCTCTCCACTCTCCCAAGCTCGACACCCAGACCGCCGCCATCTTCCCTCACCGCAAACGACCCTGCAGTGAACAGCCTTTTCCACATTCCTTTGTGGATCTGTGACGATTTCTTTGGGATTTAACTCAAAAGCCTCAATTTCTGGCTCATAGGGTGCATATCTCTTTAACTTCACCCACCCATCCCAGCCTGCTTTCCAAATTGACTGCCTCAGCACGCACCTCTAGCTTCCGGGTGTTCATGGCCCCACACCCCGCCAACCTTCTCTGTTACCCAGCTTCTGCTTTTTGCCTATCCAATAAGTGTAAAGTGATAGCTGATTTAATTTTCACTTCACTGATTACTAATGAATTAGAGCATCTCTTTATTTGCTTGTTAACATTTTGGATATTCTCTTTTGTAAGTTGCCATTTATATCCTTCGCCATTCCCTATTGAATTTGCTACCCTTTTTTTGTTGACTATATATTCTATTTATGAATCCTTGTTGCTTTTATATTTTTCATTGTTGGTTTTAAACATTGTAAATATCTCTGGCCTTCTTTCTCTTCCTCAAACATGCCAAGCTCACCAGCCCTCAGGGCTTTTGTCCTTGCTATGGTTCTGCCTGTAATGCTCTTCTCCCAGATACTTGCAGGCAGGAGTCTCTGGATATCGTACTCTAAAATGTCATCTCCTCCTCCGCCCAAACAGTGCCCATTACATCACCTGTGTTTGCTAGCATTGTGGCCTGTTCACTCATTGTTCACGTGCTTATTGTTTGTCTCCATATTAGCTGTGTATAAGTTCCAGGCACTCTTAGTCACTGTTCAGCTTCAGTCTCTAGCACAGTGCCTGGCACACAGTAGTTCCTCAATAAACATCTGTCAAGTGAATGAATAAATACACTCCAGTCACACTGGGTGGGGTGAAGAGAGGTTTGAGGGCAAGGCTAAGAGGGGTGTACTTCGAGTGATGCTTCAAATGATGATGAGAAGTTAACATTTAGTGAGTCTTCCCTATGTGCCAGGCACTGTGGAAAGCACTTTATCACCTTCCTTCTCATAATGACCCTTGGAGTTGGTATTTTTTTTATTTAGAGGTGAGGAACTGAGGTAGAAAGATAAATGAAGGCACTCAAGGTCCCACAGCTTTCTAGGAAAAAAAAAAAACAAAAAACAGCTCCCAGGGGATCGTCTCCAGAGTTAGGGTTCTTTTTTTTTTTTTTAAGATTTTATTTATTTGACAGAGAGAGACAGCGAGAGAGGGAACCCAAGCAGGGGGAGCGAGAGAGGGAGAAGCAGGCTTCCCACGGAGCGGGGAGCCCGACATGGGGCTCGATCCCAGGACCCTAGGATCACGACTTGAGCCAAAGGCAGACGCTTAACGACTGAGCCACCCAAGCGCCCCCAGAGTTAGGGTTCTTAACCACGACACACACTGCGGGGAAGGAGGCAGAGGTAAGGGAGGAAATGGGTGTGGCCAGGATGGAGCACCCTTAAAATTCCTTCCAGGGCAGGAGGTGGAAGCGGGAGGCAGGTAGGATAATGCTCTCCCTCATGTCCTATATGACACTAGTGACGCCAGAGAGGTGTAAGTGACCACGGCGTGGCCAACCTCCCCGGGGGCACCGCCATTCCATCGTCTCTGTCCCACTTTCTTTCGGCAGGGACCGCGTGGCGCGCATCGGTTTGGGCGTGATACTGAACTTGGCAAAAGAGCGGGAGCCGGTGGAGCTGGCGCGGAGCGTGGCCGGCATCTTGGAGCACATGTTCAAGCACTCGGAGGAGACGTGCCAGCGGCTGGTGGCGGCCGGTGGCCTGGACGCCGTGCTGTACTGGTGCCGCCGCACGGACCCGGCGCTGCTCCGCCACTGCGCGCTGGCGCTGGGCAACTGCGCGCTGCACGGGGGCCAGGCGGCGCAGCGGCGCATGGTGGAGAAGCGCGCCGCCGAGTGGCTCTTCCCGCTCGCCTTCTCCAAAGAGGACGAGCTCCTGCGGCTGCACGCCTGCCTCGCGGTGGCGGTGTTGGCAACCAACAAGGAGGTGGAGCGCGAGGTGGAGCGCTCCGGCACGCTGGCGCTCGTGGAGCCGCTCGTAGCCTCGCTGGACCCCAGCCGCTTCGCCCGCTGCCTGGTGGATGCCAGTGACACAAGCCAGGGCCGCGGGCCCGACGACCTGCAGCGCCTCGTGCCACTACTCGACTCGTCGCGCTTGGAGGCGCAGTGCATCGGGGCTTTCTATCTGTGTGCCGAGGCTGCCATCAAGAGCCTGCAGGGCAAGACCAAGGTGGGTGTGGGGTGAGGGAGGGGGCAGGGGTTAGAGAGCGTCTGGGAAGGCTTCCTGGAGGAAGTGACATTCAACTGGGACTTGAAGTACACATAAGAGTTAAGTAAAGCAAGAAGGATGAGAGACCAGTCATTGGCCTTGAAGGCAAGACCAAGGGTTTTAAGCGGGTAACATGTGCTTTACAAAGATTACCCTGGCTGCAGCGTGGAGATGGAATTGGCTAGGGTGAGACTGGAGGCAAGGGGCCCAGATAGGAGGCCATGACAGGGGGACAGTTGGGAAGGGGGGCTGGAGCATGGCAGCAGAAGCAGCAAAAAGTAGACAGATCCCAGAGGTGCTGAAGAGATAGAATTAGGAATTGGTGGCTGGTTGGGTGAAGGAGAGGGAAGAGTTGAGGGTGACTCCTGGCTTTGGACACAGGCAACCCCATGGGTGCTGGCACCTGGTACTGAAATAAGGTTAACTGGTGAGAGGTTGCAGTGGGGGCGGGGAAGAAAGTGAGTTCACTGGGACAGGTTGAGCTTGGGGTGCATGAACAGTGACCAGTTGGGGCACCCCAGTGGGCCATTTCATCATGTGGGTCTGGACTGCAGGAAGGAGATGGAGTGCAGAGACAGAGGCTTGGGGGGGGGGGGGGCAAGACGTCAGTGTGTTGACCAGATAACTGCGTCCCAAGAGGTCCTCATGACCAGGGCCTGATCTGAAGCTTTTGCCTTCGGCTTTAACTTGCTGTGTGACCTTGGCTAGCTGGCTTCCCCTCTCTGGGCCTCTATATGCTTCCTTTTTAGCCTCTGGAAAATTGAAGAAGCAGGCCACAGCAGCAGTTCTTACCCTGCATGTGGACCTAGTAATAGTTAAATGATCAAAAGTTTGTGGGTTTTGTTTTAAATATTACAGAATCAAGATTATCCCTATAACACCCCTCTCCCTCCTTTGCATTCCTCTGGGGGTCTGGGACTTGGCAACAGCTGGGACACAGGGAGTGGTGGGCACCAAATGGACCACCCTGGCTGCACCACAGCTGTCAGCTGGGCTGCTGAGAGGAGAGTGTCTCACAGATGATTGTCACCTATTGTATGTGTCCCCACAGATTAAAAAGAGACTGTTGGGTTAGGGGATCTCTAAGGCCTCTTCCAAGGTCTAATGTCCTAGGAGCTTCTGATTTTCCTCCTCGGTGCCCCAGAGTTGGGCCATGGGGGGACTGGCTTTATAAATCAGGTCATTCTGCTTTGGGAGAAAGGACTTGAAAGGAAGTAGGGAGTGAGGACAGTGTCTGGGCAGTAGCCATGACCACCAGCTGTGCCATCCCTTTTCCAACAAGACCAAGTGAATGCAGTTCAGGAAAGAGACAGTCAGCCCCCACTCTGTACCCTGCAGTGTGCCAGGTACAGGACTCCAAAGGTGACTAAAACATGACCTCAGCTTATCGTTTAGTGGATGCTGCATTATCAACTAACAACAGTGGCATTTAGAGTACAGGCCTAATTGGAGGGAGGGGCCAAGCTGTGGGTAAATCAAAGCAGGCTGCATGGAGGATTTGGATTCCACTGGACGACCCAGGATTTCCACAAGCAGGCTGGAAGAACTAAAGGTCTGGGAACACCATGACTGAGCCCAGAGTTAGGAGAGTCTTAGTGGGTGGGTGTCAGCCAAGTGTGGGTTGGAGAAAGGGGAGGTGAGCTGAGAATGGTGGACAGGGGCTGCACTGTGCCAGGGCGAGACCTCAGACTTCATCCCAGGGAGATGGAAGCTGCTAGAGAGAAGACATGAGGGCAAGAGTGGAGAGAGTTTCAGGAGGGGGAATTCACAGAACCTGGTGATATATTGATGAAGGCAGGGCTAGGGCAGACGATGGGAGTTTAAGCGCTGAGAAGAGGCGAGGGGAGGGACTGGGCCGATTGGGGTTGGCTGGTGAACCGGGGGACCCAAGACACCCTCTCCCCACCCCTCCCTAGGTATTCAGCGACATCGGAGCCATTCAGAGCCTGAAACGCTTGGTTTCCTACTCCACCAATGGCACCACGTCGGCGCTGGCCAAACGCGCGCTGCGCCTGCTGGGCGAGGAGGTGCCGCGGCCCATCCTGCCCTGCGTGGCCAGCTGGAAGGAGGCCGAGGTCCAGACATGGCTACAGCAGATCGGCTTCTCCCATTACTGCGAGAGCTTCCGGGTAGAGCAGCGCATGCCCAGGGCGCGCGGCCGCTAGGGGCGCCCTGAACAATGCAACAGCGCCCCCTCGCGGCCAGCACGCCCGCGGCGCCAGGGGTGATTTCGGGTGTGGGAGTCTCTACTCAACCACTTCTGGGGCCACTCGTCTCTAATCTGGGTCCCATCGCCGTCTCCAGTTCCCTGTCCTTACATCTTATGCTTGGGGTCCAACGGCTGAGAAGGAGAGCCCTTCCTTACATCTGACCCTTCCCCCAGGAACAGCAGGTAGATGGCGACCTGCTTCTGCGGCTCACGGAGGAGGAGCTCCAGACCGACCTGGGCATGAACTCCGGCATCACCCGCAAAAGGTACGGAGCCTCCTGCCCGCCGGTCCTCGCCCTCTGCCACTAGCCAGTCCCACTCAGGACCTCAGCGTCCTCTTCTCCCCGGGCTGCAGATTCTTTAGGGAGCTCACGGAGCTCAAGACCTTCGCCAACTACGCTACGTGCGACCGCAGCAACCTGGCTGACTGGCTGGGCAGCCTGGACCCGCGCTTCCGCCAGTACACGTACGGCCTGGTCAGCTGCGGCCTGGACCGCTCCCTGCTGCACCGCGTGTCGGAGCAGCAGCTCCTGGAGGACTGCGGCATCCGCCTGGGCGTGCACCGCGCCCGCATCCTCACGGCCGCCAGAGGTCAGCCCGCCCACCTGGGACCCCCCCCCCGTCCGAGCCCCCAGCCCTGGGGGGCGAGGGGAGACACGTGGTGGGGCCTCTGAGCCTCACTGAGGGTGGATTGAGCACAGATGCTGTGCCAGACTGGATTCTGAGGATGCAAAGAAGTTCCCCGTGTGAGCTGAGCAGGAGGGTGGAAGTAAGGCAGGTAGGTGACCACAGCAGGATGCACGCCCAGGATTCCAGTGGGAGCTGAGAGGAAGCGCTGCCTACCCTGTCCACCGAGGTCTAGGCATTTTACAGGACGCCTGACCAGGTCTTGAAGGATGTACTGGGGAGGAGGGTGCAGCAAGAAGAACAGCCCAGGCAGAGGGAGCTGTATATGCAGATGTCGAGGCTAGACAGCAAGGAGGGTGCTTGCTGGGGATGGGGGATAGGGGTGGGCAGACAGGGGGCTTATGCGATTAGCCAACAGCTTACAAAGTGTGGATCTGGAGGTGCTATAGGGTTGTCACTAGGAAGGCAGGGGCCCAGGGAGGATTTGGGATGTGTTGGGTTTACAGTGTCTGTGGGCAGCTGCCCGTGCAGGTCTGGGGCTCCGGAGAGAGGGCAGTGCTGGAAGTGCAGATCTGGGTGCCTAAAACACAGTGCCTGCCTCCTGAGAGGGACTCGCCAATAGAGAGCAGCCTCCCTTCCTGTAGGCCCAGCTCTCTATCTCAGTGACCCTCTTCTGGACAGGCCACCTGCCTGGGCCAGGCTGGGTGGGCAGGGGATGACGTACCCTATGGCGAGTGAAGGGGAAGGACTACCCTTACCAAGCTGTCCCCTTGTCTGCCTCAGAAATGCTACACTCCCCCCTGCCCTGCACTGGCGGCAAGCCCAGTGGGGACATCCCAGATGTCTTCATCAGCTACCGCCGGAACTCAGGCTCCCAGCTGGCCAGGTGAGAAGGGGTGGGTGGGCGGGTGGCCCAGGGCCTCCGGGCCAGGCCAGAGCAGTGACGTGGGACCTCTTCCCAGCCTCCTGAAGGTGCATCTGCAGCTGCACGGCTTCAGTGTCTTCATTGATGTTGAGAAGCTGGAAGCGGGCAAGTTCGAGGACAAGCTCATCCAGAGTGTCATGGGTGCCCGCAACTTTGTGCTGGTGCTGTCGGCCGGGGCCCTGGACAAGTGCATGCAGGACCATGAGTGCAAGGACTGGGTGCACAAGGTAGGTGCTGCCCTCCGTGGTCCCCGCACTGGCCTGTGGCCAGGGGTCAAGGTCGTCCTCCCTTTCCTTCTCATCTGTACTCCCCAGCAACCTCTGCGGCCCAGCTGTGAGGCAGGAGCACAGCTAGGACTGTAACTGGCCTTTAGCAAGTCGTTTAGGCTCTCTGGGCCTCAGTGTTCTCATTCAGAAAATGGGGATAACTTGCCTGTCATATTCACCTGTGGGATGGTCGTGAGAGTCAGAAAAGGAGGAAAACGCTTTGACAAATAACCTCAGTGTGGGAAGGGGGGCAAGAGAGCCTAGCGACAGGTGCAGTGAGATCATGAAGGGCACAAAGCTGTGAGTCTGAATCCCAGCTCTGACCTTGGGCAAGTTATGTAACTGCAACGAGCTTCATGTTTGCTACTGTAAAGTGGGAGAAGTATCGTCCCTAACTCCCTAGGATATTGTTATAAGAATTAAAAGAGCTAAAATCTGTCAAGTCCTTAGCAGAATTCCTAGTTCTATAGTAATTGCTCTATAATGGCAGTATTTATTCTTATAATTAGTATGAGTGTTTACCACTGTTTAATTAATGTCATCGTATCTTAAGTGTCTGGCACGCAGTAGAAACTTACTGAATACTTGCAGAATGGATGGATGGATGAAATGGGTCCATATCACATCTGCAGGTTATTAATTATTAATCAGTGAGGGATACAGCAGTCGTCTGAGATGGAACCCTTGTCCTGAAGCAGCTAAGGAAATAAGAGTTTGCCCAGACGTGGCTAGTTCATATATGGGTTGGTGTCACTGCTAAGCTATGTAGGTGAACCTCTTACTCACCATAGGAGCATGGAGAAGGGGGAGAACATTAGGGCTGGAATAACCAGGGAAGGCTTCGTGGAGGAAGCAGGACTTGAGAAGAGTCTTAAGAATTTAGGTAAGTGGAAGAAAAGGCGTCCCAGGCAGGGCGGCTGCACGAGCAGAGAACAAAAGTGGGGCTGAGGAAGGTGCGTCACTGGTAATTGCTTACAGATGAAGGAGCTGAGGCTCAGAGAAGAGTACTGTTTCCCCTGGCTGGTGTAGAAATCCGGAAAGTTGGGCTCTGAACTCCATCGATCTGACTCCGAAGCCCATGCTCTTTCCCGGCACCTGACCGCCTTCCATGGCGCGGATCTGAGGGGGTGGGATAGGGCAGGATCCAGCTGACACCAGAAATGATTGTCTGCATCTCTTCCCAATTCCCTGTCCAGGGACATCATTTTGGTAGCTTGAAATCAGCCTTGGTGCGAGTATTGACACAAAGGAAACTGGTAAACACTATAAATCAGGGTTTTATTTGTTTGGTTGGTTGGGGTTTTTTGCCCCCAGAGATTTATTTGTTAAACATTTACCAGCAAACCACTGGGGCGCCTGGGTGGCACAGTCAGGTAAGCATCTGACTCTTGACTTTGGCTCAGGTCATGATCTCAGAGTCGTGAGATGGAGCCTCTTGCGTCAGGCTCCCTACTGGGCCTGGAGCCTGTTTAAGATTCTCTCCCCTCCTCTCCCTCTGCCCCTCCCCACTGGCTCTCTCCCTCTTTAAAAAAAAGCAAACAAACAAAAAACTACAGAACCAGTTTGCAGGGTACCTAAAGGCTGGGAGAAGTCTTGTGTTTAAAGGACTGGGAAAAGGGATCCCACAAGGGCAGTGAGGCCAGGCCAGCAGTTGTAGGGAGAAGGCTCTGACACCAGAGTGCATCCAGACCCACCGTAGGGAAGAGGGTCAGGCCCTGGAAGCCATGTTTTAGGGGCTGAGTACTGGGCTCGGTTGGATGTTGGGCCAAAGAGACACCTGCAGGATCATGGTTGACGGCCCAGAGCAGGTGGCAGGCGGCCTTCTGGGATAAAGAGAGGAGTAGCTGAGCTCCATGCAAGATCAGACCTTGCTGTGCTCACTCTATATCCCGGATGCCTACAAGCATGCGTGGTACAAAGCAGGCTCTTGACAAGTTTACGGAATACTTGAACCAGTGACCAAACAGAGGAAGCTGATATAACTGGGAGGGCCATACATGTCCACCAGGTTCACCAGGCCAGAACACTCGACTTAAATCCAAGTTTTCATTCTTAACCTGCTGGATGACCTTGAACAAGCCATTCTTCCTCTCTTGGCCAGATGCTGAGTCTGTGCAATGAGCAGTGTGCGGTCTTTGGGTCTGTGTAATTCTGGATAAAACAAATGTCTAAAGGCTCTCAAATTTGTGCAGGGAAAAAAAAAAGGAAAAATAAATAAATAAATTTGTGCAGGGTCAGAATTCATATAAGTTCTCAGCAGAGAGGCAGAGGGCTTGGCTAAAAGAAGCCTGGGCTTGGAATCTACAAGCTTGATTCAGAAGCCTGGCCCCTCTTGGGCTGAGCATTTGTGTGACTTGGGGGCAAGTCCCTTCCCCTCTCTGGGCTTCCTTCTTCTCATTCATAAAATGAGAAGTTCCCCAAAAGCAATCAGTGTTGGAGTTGTGTGGATTCTTTCCCCAGGAAGGCTCTGCTCCCCAGACGTGCTTGACATCCATCCAGAGGGAGGAGGGGTGGCAGGAGCCTCTGCCTTGGACCAGTCCCAAAGGCTCCATCAGCCTTCCTTGGTTGTTGTTAGTGCTTCATTGCCTCTGGTTTTAAAACTCCTTTCCCCGAAGCCACATTTGGCAGGTAATCAGTATAGAAAACCACAAGTGAACTGCACTCAAGAATTCCCAATCCCTGAGGTTCCCCCTTGAAAGGGAAAAAACATTCAATAAGCACTTACCAGAGCACCCATTAATAGTAAGTAATATCCTCAGAACCACCTTGTGAGGGAGGCTTATTATCTTTCTTTACAGAGGAGGAAATCATAACCCCTGTGACTGATTAAGCACACACTACATGCTGGGCGCTGCTTTAACCACTTGCCATGGGATATGGCAGGTATCCCCCAACAGAAGAGAAAACAGAGCCTTTGAGGGCCCGTTGGTTGCCTGAGACCACAAAGCCTGTGTCAGAGATTCGATGTGAACCCCAATCTCATGATTCCAGAGTGCAGCCCCTAACGGCTATGCTGTGTTGTCTCTCCCATTCATTCATTCATTCATTCATTCCAACCATCCAGCCATCCAATTAAGTATTTGGCAAAGGCTGACTATGGACAAGGCTTTGTGAAAGATGCTGAGATGCAAGGTGGATAAAAACCAGACATGAGGGGCACCTGAGTGGCTCAGTTGTTAAGCGTCTGCCTTCGGCTCAGGTCATGATCCCAGGGTCCTGGGATTGAGCCCCGCATGGGGCTCCCTGCTCAGCGGAAGTCTGCTTCTCCCTCTCCCACTCCCCCTGCTTGTGTTCCCTCTCTCGCTGTGTCTCTCTCTGTCAAATAAATAAATAAAATCTTAAAAAAAAAAAAAACCAGACATGATCCCTGTCTTTATGTCTGGTGGGGAAGACAGATATTAAGTAAATTACTCATTAAGTTTGGAACTGTAGCATGTGCTAACGAGCCCATGAGAGCCTACAAGAGGGAGATCGTGCCTAGTCAGAGAAGGGAGTGGAGACTTCCCTGGGAAAGTATGGATTGAGCTCAGATCAGAAAAACGAGTAGGCATTAGGTGAAGGGGCAGGGAAAAGCATGTGCACAGGCCCTGTGCAGGGAGGGAGGATAGCAAATCTAAGGGGCTGCAGGGTCTGTGTGGCTGGGAGAACGGTGCAGGGTGGAGTCTGGGAAGGGAGCTGTGGCCAACCACACAGAGCCTTCAGACCACAGTAAGGAGTCTGAATTTTATTCTGAGAACCATGTAAAGTCTTGAAGATTTTTAAGTAGGGGGTGACATGATCAGATTTGCATTTTGCAAAGAGCAGCCCAGTGAAGGGGCAATGTAGAGAACAAGTTAGTGGGGGCAAGAGTGGATGGGGAGAGACGTGATGGGGGACAAAGATGGGGAGTTGGAGCAGCATGGTGGTGGGTGGAGGAAGAGACAAAGTGGGTGGGTCTGAGAAATAAGGTGTACTGCTGGCGGAGCCGGTGATGGATCAGTTCGGGTGCAAAGGGTGATGTTTTTCTTCTGACACCAAGTTGTGTGGGTTTTTGCCAACACCGACAGCCAGTTCTCCAATTTGCCAACACCAACTGGGTGTCCCACAGTTCAATTCAGTTCTTTAAATTTTTTTTAGATTTACTTATTTGAGAGAGAGTGGGAGACTGCATTGTGTGCCTGTGAATGTGAGGGCGGGGCAGAGGGAGAAGCAGATTCCTCCCAGCTGAGGGCAGATCCGACATGGGGCTCGATCTCAAGACCCTGAGATCATGACCCGAGCTGAAACCAAGAGTCTGACGCTTAACCAGCAGAGCCACCCAGATGCCGCCAGTTCAGTTCTGATACTGACTTACCCAGAGCAAGCGTCAGACTCCAGAGGGTTAAAGGCTCAGTCCCACGCGTCCGTGCTCGCTTCAGATGCCTGGGAGTCCTGGCTTCCCAGGTTAACCGCACTTGTCTGATTTGGCTAGCAGTTCAGGAGTTCCCATGACACACACATCCCTCCCCCAGCCAGTTCAATAATTTGCTAGAATGACATGCAGTACTGAGAAAGCACTTAACTATTACTGGTTCATTGTAGAGGCTATAGCTCAGGCACGTTGGAGTGTAAGCCATGCATAGGGCAAAGGTTTGGGGTGTGGGGCACGGGCAGGGAGGCACAGAGCTCCCATGCCCTCTGCAGGCCACCCTCCCAACACCTAGATATGTTCCCACCCCATCCTTGGGGGACTTGATGGTGGTTTCATTATGGAGGCATGATGAAGTCATTGGCCACTGGTGAGTGAACTGAATCTCCAGCCCCTCTCCCCTCCTGGGAGGTGTGCGTCTGTGAATGTATGTGGGATACTTAAAATTTCCATCCTTTTCCTCATAGCTTGGTCTTCCTGGCAAGCAGCCCCCATCCAGAAGCTCCCTAGGCACCCGCATCGCCGACCTCCACCCATCTGGGGATTCCCAGTGTTTTAGGAGCTCTATGCCAAGGACCTGGGGCAAAAACCAAATATTTGATTTTTATTAAAAAAACAAACAAACAAGGGGTGAGGGAGAAGTCAAAGCGGACTTCAGCACCAGCACCCCTCCCGGCGTCCGCCTGGCCCCAGGGTCCCTAGATGGGGACCCAGGCCTCTTGCTCCTCCCCTCGTTTCTTTCTGCAGGAGATTGTGACTGCTTTGAGCTGCAGCAAGAACATTGTGCCGGTCATCGATGGCTTCGAGTGGCCGGGGCCCCAGGACCTGCCTGAGGACATGCAGGCTGTGCTCTCCTTCAATGGCATCAAGTGAGGAGAGGGGGGCGGGTGCGCAGCCCCCAGCCAGCGGCTCCCCCTGCGCGGCCCCCTGACCCACCAGCCCCTGTGCCCACAGGTGGTCCCACGAGTACCAGGAAGCCACGATTGAGAAGATCATCCGCTTCCTGCAGGGCCGCTCCTCTCGGGACTCATCTGCAGGCTCGGACACCAGTTTGGAGGGGGCCGCACCCATGGGCCCGACTTAACCAGTCCTTAGTTCCCAGGCCCTGCTGCGACCCCCATTCCCATCATCCCTCCCGAAAGAGCAGCTCCTCAAACTGGCCCCTCTCGGCTGCAACCGCCCGGGGCCCTTCTCTGGAAATGGCTGTCGCTCTGCCCCCTCCCTCACGGTCCATCTCAAACCCAGCCTCCTTGGTGCCTAGAAATGGAAGGGAAGCCAGGCACTGGGGGTGCTCAGGGCCAGACCCCCCGACCCCGCCGCCGGCCCTGCCACCAGGCTCTCTATCTCAGGTGTGGGAGAGACTCTGGAGATTGAGGGTTTGCCGCATACGACATTCCCTCCTGCCCAGACAGCAGCCAGGCAGCCTCCCTCTGACAGGAGTTCGGGCAATGCCCACCCCTCGGGGCTAAGCAAGGGCCTGGGCCCAGCAGCCAGCCGGAGACGGGGGTCCGGTGATGGCTTTCCACCTAGATCGTGCCTGGCTTCTGGCCTCACCGCTTCCTGCCACCCTGTGGCCTTGACCTGTAACCACTGTGTCCTTAGCTGGCCTGATCCCCAGTCTTCCTGAGGTGCAGCCCTCTTGGCCACACCCGGGGTCAGGGTCACCCTCACTCTGGCTGGCCTGCAGCTGCTCTCCTCGGCGCAAGGGAGCCGCCTCCTGGGGCCTGGGCCTGCTCAACAGGCAGCTCACCACCCTCCACATGCCTTGTTGCTGTGCCTCAGTTCCCACTGGCCTGGATCAGCTGGCTTCCCCAGCCCCTCCCCACCCACTTGCTCAGGGGGCGGCCAGGGGAGGCAGCCCCCTGTGTCAGCAGCAGTCAGCTGGACAGAGCCTGCAGCAACACGGGAAGAGGCAGGATCCTGAAGAAGGGTGAGGGGTGCGTTGGAATCACCGGGGAATTTTGCTAAAAACTGCGTTCGGGAGACCTGGGCAGGACCTGGGTTTCTGCATTTCTCACAAATTCCCAGGTGAGTGGATGCGGATGGTCAAGGAATGGTACTTTAGTGAGGCTCTAAAACACAATCCCTCCCAAATCTTTGCCCCCCCCCGCCCCCCACACCACTCCACATTTCCTGCAGTCACCTGAGCAACCCCACCCCGTATAATCTCCCTTGTACGGAGAAGGAACTGAATGACATGCCATTTCCCAAATCAGCATGGCCGCCCCGGGATCCAGACCTGGCCTCCCGGTGCTCAGTCCACCGCCTGTCCAGAAAAATCATCCTGGAGGCTGTGCCCTGGGCAGGGCTGTTGCTCTACCTGGCTGGCTTCTCACCAAAAAAGGCTGGCCCAAGAGCTGTACAGAAATAAACGAGCAGGAATGTCCCTCTGCTCCTTTCTCCACTCGGGTAAGAGAGCAGGGAAGTATCCTCCCTCCTGTAAACCCAGGCTTCAGCTAATGGGGTCAGCTGGAGCCTGCCCTGCTTTTTCCCTTCTGGGGACAGTGGCCTGGCACCTCAGGCTGGCTCAGCTTCCAGAGTCACCTCCCACAGGTGCTGGCCAGGTCACTCGTAGCTCTTGAGCCCATGAGGGAGGCAGGGCACCGACAGTAACACTACAGTGGGATGAGTACCGTCCAGGGAAAGTGTTCTGTCTTTTGGTCCCCACTCAGTCCCCCTCCCTCCTGAGGTGCCCGGAGGGCAGTATTGGGGAGGCTGCCAGGCCGGTTCTTCTGTTCCTACACCCTCTACTGCTGCCCCTTCATGTCTCTGGGGAGTCGGAGCCCAGCCTCCAACCCCGAGGGGATGATTCCCCGACCCCCCCACCCACAGCCGGGCTTGGCCCCACAGGGCTGGTCCTGAACCGGGGCTGAGAAACAGCCTTTCCCCCAGAGCCTGTTCTGACGCAGGCCTGCGGGGTCAGGAGTTTCGGCCTGGCTGGGCTTCAGTTGCTCCCCCAGGTGGGTGCTCATCAGCTAGGTCCCTACCCACCTCACCCCCAGCCGTCCCCAGGGACTAAGGACTGCTCAGGGACACCCAGAGGTCAGGAAGTCCAGCTCCAACTCCTTCATTCTTCTCCCCTGCCCAGGAAGAGAGGCATCTCATTCTAGAATGTATGAGGTGGGAAGGGCCTCAGAATGTCATCTAATCCAGTGTTTCCTAACTTGCCCACCTGTGATCAGATAGTTCGGGGCACTGCTGACGTAGCCCTTCATAGGAGGGCTTGCTCAAGGTCACAAGCGAGCCAGAGGCAGTGCCCAGGCCTGAGGGCAGCCCAGAACCTTTTCCCTGACCGTCCTCACTGCCTCATGCTGGGACAGTCGGAACTGTATTCCTCTCCTTGCTTTGGGCTCCCCATGATAGAGACAGTGAGCTGGGAATGTGGCAACAAGCCCAGGCTGCAGAGGCCACAGCTGACCCCGCTCTGCCCTGCACTGTCCCCATCACACCTGTTTGATTTCCAGGGCAGGGGAGAGGGAGGGAGGGTGGCAGGGAGCCAAGCCCTGTGGCCAATTCACATCTGCAGGCAAGTGCCGCCTGATTTGGGTCTGTGTGGGGGCTTGCAGCCCTCATCAAAGCTGGTGCCTTAATACTGAATC
Source organism: Callorhinus ursinus (assembly GCF_003265705.2). Taxonomy (NCBI): domain Eukaryota; kingdom Metazoa; phylum Chordata; class Mammalia; order Carnivora; family Otariidae; genus Callorhinus; species Callorhinus ursinus. The sequence goes on along the minus strand of NW_027397096.1, from coordinate 4,337,156 downwards.
CAGTTCCGCCTTTCAGCTTCTGGGCCAGGCTTTCCTGACGGCCTGGAAAAGGGCCCCTCGTTCTCTGAGAAGCTGGGCCCCTGGATCATATTGGAGAGTCACACCCCTCTCCGGGTTCCCGTTGAGCTACAGATGCAGGAGGATGGTCTCGGCACATGGCCCTGCTGAAATGCGTGGCAGCGGGAGCGCTGGAGGGCTGAGTAGTAACAAAAACTGATCGTACTTGGGCTGGTGGAGCCAGGTTGACCCATAAGGTGCCTTCAGGGAATGGATCTCTGACAGACCCTCAGGAACGGACTCTGCCCCCAATCTCTCCACCGGCCTGATGCCAGCCCGGCAACCCTCCAGCCCCGTCCAGCAGCTCAGGAGAAGGGCGTGAGCAGTCAGATGAGGTGTGGGCCAGCCATGCCCGGCACAATCCCGTAGTAGCTCAGGGGGCTCCTGCCCAGCCCGGAAGCTTGCTTTCTGACCTCTGGTGGGCAGACTGGGAACGGAAAAGCAGACAGCCCCACAGCCCCATGCCTTGGGGGCCTGGAAGGCCCTTCAGTGTGATTTATGTGGATTTATTGTGATTGCACTGCTAAGCTCAGAGGATCGATTCCCAGCACTCTCCCTCCAGAGGGCATTCCGCTCTGAACCACATCCATCGCTGAGAAGCCGCTGCACACCAGAAATGGCCCAGTGAGCTGTGCAGTTTGGGTTGAAGCAGAGATGCCAGCCCTTGTGCTTCAGCTGGTCCCTGAGGTGTCCCTCCATCGGGACCTCTCTGCTCCCCTGGAGGGTTCTCTGTGACGGATGGTAGAAAGGGTACACTGACCCCTGTTCCAAACAGCCCCCCCACTGCCTCCTGGAGTACGACTGTCTGGGTTACAATTCTAGATTAGAGTCCTAGGCTAGCACAGCTGGCTAGCTGGACTGCTCTGTCCAAGGTAGACACGTGCCCTCTGAGGGGAGGTGCCAGTGTCACTGCGGGCTGGGATCGAGATACACACTTGCTTGGTGTTCGCTTTGCTCCCTTTGCCCTCTGTCCTCCGGTCCAGGCAGATCAGGGGCTCTGAGGAAACTGCTGGAATTCAGGGCGAGGATTAGCCTTTTCCAGCACCCTGTGAGAGAAACCAGAGAAAGAGTCCAGATTTGACATGGGGAGACACCCTCAACGCTTAGAGATGGGACACAGGCTTTATCGGGTGGGCTGGTACACGTATTCCCTCCCAAAGCTGAGAGGTGGAAGATAAGGCAATGTCCAGAGACAGAGGGCTCTGGAAAGCAACTCTTAAGGCTACGGGGGAAGAAGTCAGTAGGTCAGGCTAGCCTGGGGCCCAGCCGAAACTAGCTGAGGAAGCTCTCCAGGCTTCCCTTTAGCACATTTCTGCCACCATACTTCCATCTGTAAAATGGGAATGGAGGAGGGGGGGAGCCGAGGGAGAGAGCACAGCCTTGCCTGCAAGCGATGGTACCCTGACCCTTCCCCTAGTGCTCCTCTGCGCTGCCCTTGGGCAATGGCTCCCAGATGACTAGGCAGCTGTCCGCAAGCGGGAATCAGGGGGTTCCAGGTATGAGTTCTGTTTGGGAGGAGGAGAAAGAGGGAAACTTTGGGATAAAGGGCATTATGATCATGGGTCAGAGCCCTGCATTACCCAATCAGAATGGCCGGGATGAAGAGGAGGCCGGCTCCCAGGAGGAAGGGAAACCCCTTCATGAAGTTCAGGGTGGCTGGGTAGAGTGAGTTGAAGATGCCAGAAGCCATCAGCATGGCCAAGCTATTGACGCAGGCCACGGCAGAAAAGAGAGCACCTGTGAAGAAATAAACATCACACTCTGGGGTGTGAAAGACCTAGATTCAAATCCCAGCACCCCTAGCTCGCCACTGTGTGACCTGAGACAAGTCATTTAACCTGAGTCTCACCTCCCTCAGCGATAAATCCTACATCGTGTGTTGTGATAAGGATTCAGTGAGGTCCTGCACGGAGAGCAGTTGGCACACCGGGGCCACCAAACAAATGGCTGTTACTAAATCCATGTATTCAAAGTATATGTAATATCTTCTACCAAAAGCCCGATAAAATGGGTTTTGGTTTATCCCCTTTGGGAATCATCTTCTGTTTGGGATTAACTGCTGGCTTAATTCCCAGTTCCAACACTTATTATCTGTGTGATCACTGAATAAGTTGCTTATCCTTCTGGGTTTCTGTCCCCCTTCTGTTAAACAAGGATAATACCTATCTCATAGATTGGCAGCAACAGTAAATTCACATGTAAAGCATCCATCACAGGCCCTGGCCCCCTGAAGGTAGTCAGGGCTGTTCTTTTCTCCAATTCCCCCTTGGGGCCTCTCTGGGTACAGTGAAAGTGCTAGAAAAAGAGCTTACTGAGTGAACAAATGAAGGTACCTGGGTTCTGGGGGGCAAAAGAACGAACCCTTAGTGGGCTACCTATGGCACCAGATCCTCCTTCCAGGGCAGATCGCGGGAAAATGGATGAGCCAGATATTTCCAGACTAGGATCTAAAGACCCAGAGGCCTGAGAAGCTATTCCTTAGAGATATGCCAGCAGAACCCAAATTTTGCAAAATGAGCAACAACCCAACAGAAGTTGAGTTTGAACTCTGTCAGTGTCAGAGCTGAAGGGCCTTGTCATCAAGAGCAAACCACTCATGTTACAGAGGAGGAAACAGGTGCAGAGACAGAAAGGGACCTGCCCAAGATAACACAGCCAGTGGGTAACAGAGCCAGGACCAAAACCCGTGTCCCCAGACCTGCTGCTCTTAAAAACAGAGCTGGGTTCGCATCCTAGCTCCACCACTTACTGAGGGACCTTGGGTGACCCAATTTAACCCTCTGGGTCTCTGCTTCTCATCTGTCACTTGGGGACAAGGAAATATCTAAAGGTTGTTTGCTTCCTCTGAGCTTGCACACTGGCCCTAGTGAAGCAGGGAACCCTGGCATCCATTTTACAGATGGAAAAGCTGAGGTCTGGAGAGAGTAAATCCTGTGCTTGGGTTACCCAAGAGAACAAGTGTGCTCTGCAGACTGCAAATTCCAACCCAGTGATCTGAAAATCCAAGGCACTGTGGTCCTCTGCCAGCCCTAGGCAATTTGACAGAAGTCCATTTGTCTTGGCTAATAACTTCTCCAGGGTGTGAGGGAGGAAGGTAAGCTGCCTCCTGGCTCCCAGATGCTCTCTGCCCAGTTCAGGCAACACTGGGTATGAGGAACCAGATGCAGGTTGACCCTGGCACTCACCCTGCTCTGACTCGCCCACCAGCCTGGAGAGCTTGGCCCGGATGATGGGTGTGGTGACTAATGACAGGAACAGGAGCCCATACCCTGCAGAGAAAGAAACAATCAAGAACATGGGGTCAGGGAGAGGGGTGCCCAAGCACTCCCCATAGCAGAACTCCTATACATACATAGCCCATGTGGGACTCAGGTTGGACACAGGAAGAGCTTCCTTATTGGTGAAGGAGACAATGACCAAGGAGGGACGGAGACCACCTTTCTCAAGGCTTGACCTACCAGCTACCTCTTTCACGAATGAATGCTGATTTCCCTCCAATTATGTTGTCAGAACACCTCTTGTGGCCACAGCGGGCACCACCCACCCACCTTGTGCTTCGAAGGGAGATGGCAAGGCACAGAAAACAAGCATGGGCTTTGGAGTTGGCCCAGAGTTCCTAACCTGATGCCATCGCTTACTAACCGTGTGGCCTTGGACGTGACTTCTGTCTATGAAAGGGTAACAAAGCCTTCCTCACAGGATGGTTCTGGGCTGTGTAGGAGGCTGAATAACGGACCCCCTAAGATATCAGGTCGTAATCCCTGGAATTTGTAAACGTTGCCTTATTTGGAAAATGGGTCTTTGAAGATGTGATTAAGGATCTTGCAATGAGGTGATTTTCCTGGACCAGACTGGACCCTAAATGCAATCACACGACAGGCGCCTGGGTGGCTCAGTTGGTTAAGCGACTGCCTTCGGCTCAGGTCATGATCCTGGAGTCCCGGGATCGAGTCCCACATCGGGCTCGAGTCTGCTTCTCCCTCTGACCCTCTTCCCTCTCATTCTCTCTCTCAAATAAATAAATAAAATCTTTAAAAAAAATAAATGCAATCACACGAATCCTTAGAAGAGGGAAATGGAGGGAGATGTGACAGATGTGACAGAACAGAGAAGGCACACAGAAGAGGAAAAGGCATGTCACCACAGAGGCTAGAGATTAGGGTGACGGTGGCCACAAGCCACAGAATGCCGGCAGCTGCCAGAAGCCAGAAGAGGTGAGATTCCCTCCCTGAGCCTCTGAAGGCAGCATGGCCCTGCTGACCCCTTGGCTGGGGCCCAGTGATCCAGAGACTTCACTTCTGGCCTCCAGAGCTGTGAGAGAATACATTCCATTGTTGTAAGCCATCCGGTTGGTGTTCATTTGTTACAGCATTACTGGGAAGTGAATACATGCGGTAACATCTGTGCAGAGCACAAAGTTAATGCAAGTTCCTTTTCTCTTTGCATTTGTTACTCACAGGTGTACAAGGTTTCTTTCATAACAGTTTCTCTCCCTTGTGTAACTGTTGCCTTCTAAAGGACAGTGGATCCTCGGAAGTGGGTACATGAGGCATCCCAGCTGAGTTAAGACATCTGTGATTACTGATCCGCTGACTTTGTAAACAATGTATTTTAAACTCTATCAAAATTAATCTGTCCCTTTTAAAAAAAGTTAACTTCCTCATTCCTAGCCACCCCTCTCCCACCGAAAAAAGAAGAAAGGGGAGGAGGAGGAGGAGGAGGGAGGAGGAGGAAGAGGGAGAAGAAAAGGCGGAGGAGGAGGGGAACGGAGAAGGGAGGAAGGGGAGGAAGGGAAGGGAAGGGAAGAAGAACTAAGGCAGGCAGGAATTTGGTCTGAGAAGACTAGCTTTTTTTAAAAACTCCAAGAAGTTGACCAAGGATATTTGAGGTAGGGCCTGTGATTCTTATCAGAGAAGTGAATATTAAGGTATTAGTAGCATGGACTTTGTTTAAGAACACCATAAATACTGGCTGTGGGAGGCCGAGTGAAGCAATTAGTGTATGAGCCATACCTGTGTCTTTTGCTCTACCTTACTAACAATGTTTATCATTGACAATGTGGATTAATTACTAAGGCTACTGAAGGTCTGTCTTTTCTGTTTAACAAAGACAGCATTTTTATGAAGTTTCTTAGTTGTCTGTCCTCCAGTGCAGGCTAGGAGCCTAACAATGTTTCTAGACACAGAAACGAACCACATTTAGGGGCAGTGAGTGACCCCCAATTTTCACCCAGCACCTTTGGGACAAACTGTCCCTGAGCCCACACACTTTACCTGTAAACATGAGGGGAGTGATGGTAGCGAACGCAAAGACCACCATCCCCATGATGTTGAAGGCCAGGCCAATCTCGGCCACCCAGGTGTCAGCCAGGCAGTGCTGCAGAAGCCGCAGGCCCAGCAGGCTTGTGAGGTAGGGGAGGTGCTGAGCAGCAGAACCATAGCCGATCAGCTTGGAGTCCCAGCAGAGGGGTTTGCTCAGCTCGTAGAGGGTCAGGATGTCCTGGGCCCCAAAGTGCACAGTGACTACCATGAAGATGGCCAGTGAATACAGAGCTAAATGCTTCCTGGACTTCTCTGGGGCCGGATTCATGTACAGCTGGACAATGGATCGGTGGTGACGGAGGGTGAAGAGCCGGGCAGGCGTTGGCTCCTTCACCGTCTCACCAAAGCAGAAGGCTGCGTAGAGAGCCATGGCTATCAACAAGGCCAAGGCCAGCCAGAAGGGGTTGGCATAACCCTGGGCCCGGAGCCAGTGGCCCCCAAGAAGGCTGGCCAGCGTCCCTGCCACCCCGATGCAGGCTTCCAGCAGGGCCATTCGAATGGTGCGGCTGCGGTTGGAGCTGACATCTGCCACAGAGGCAAAGCCTGCAGCCAGAAGGCCACTGAAGTCCCCAAGGAGAGCGCAAAGGATGCGGCCCAGCACGAAGTAGCCGACGTGGAGCTGCAGCTGCACCACGAAGATGGATACCAGCGCCTGCAGCAACAGGCCCAGCGAGGCCAGCACCAGCAGTGGGCGGCGGCCCACGCAGTCACTCCAGGCGCCCAGCAGGGTGGATGAGAAGAGCCCCACCAGGAAGCCGCCCAGGTTCATGTAGAGGGTCCAGTGGGAGGTAAGGGTCTCCACTTTCTGTGGGGACATAAATCTTAACCAGGTTGCTCACTCTGGGTTGCCCACCCTGCAAACCATCACCATCCTCCTGGGAGATACAGGGGTGGAAACTATCTTTGGAGCCCTAGCCCTCAGAGAATCTTGGTAAAACTCTCAAAAAACTGGCCCTGGGTTAAAGGGAATTTACCACGGTCCCATTCCCTTACTCTTACTGCCTTTTGTTAATCCGCATGGCCTCGCTTTACCTAGAGGTACTTTAAGCATCCCCCACCCTGCAGGGGTCCCTCAGGCCCCAACTTTGCTCTGGCCCCGCCCACTACCCAAAATCCAGCGGGCCCTCTCCCCGACGCAGGCCCCGCCCCGTCAGCTGCCCCCACGCTCCCGCCGGGGGCCCGCCCGGTGCCCAGCTCCGCGCTCTTCGCGCGCCGCTACCTTCATGATGGGGTCTGCGCTGTGGTTGCTGCAGCTGCCCCTGTCGCGGGTGCCATTGTAGCCGAGGTCGGCACTGAAGCGGTGCCACAAGTATTGCGTGGTGAGCGGGCCCTGCAGGACCAAAGCGAAGTTGGCGAGGAAGACGAGCGGCTCCACGGGGCCGCGGCACAGCACAGTAGCCCCGCGGCGCGCGCGGGCTTCGCCCGGGGGATTCGCGCGCCCCTCCATGCGCGTGCGCGTCAGGCTTTGCGCGAGGCCGCTGGCTGGGCTTCCTGCGCCTGCGCCCAACGTCCCCTTTTTTAAAAAGTCTGGCGGGGCGGGGCCGCTGTCCCCCTCACTCTCGCCCCGCCCACTCTGGGCTGGTGAGGGCGGGAGAGGGGCCCCACACCCCTGGCTCCCTGAGTGACCTCACCTGCAGTCTGTGCAGGGATACCGCCCTGCAGCCCTATTTTCCAGTCCCAGAAACGCTCCAAACGGTAACAAAAATATCAGTAATTAACATTTATTGATCATTTGCCGTGTGCCGGGCACCGTACTAAACTCCGCGTGCATTATCCTCCTATGACTAGCCATTATTAATGGTCACAGTCTACAGATGAGGAAGTAAGGACATGGGACGGTCAAGGCGGAGCCCGGAAACCCCTGACCTCTGATGCCCATGCTGATGTTCTGCAATGCAGCAGAGGCAACTCAGAGTGGCTGAGCGCAGCCTCAAGCTCTCCTGCCTTTGTTCTGTTACCTAGGCTCTGCTACGACCTTGGGCATGGCACTTATCCCCAGTGACCCATTTCTTCATCTTTAAAATGAAGATGCTAATTGAACCTGCTTCAAAGAGTTGTCGTGGAAGAAGAGTGCCTGGTACATTCTAAATGCTGTTATTGTTATTACTAGGCGGTCACTTGCTCCACTCCTGCCGTGGGATCTTTGGGAAACTGGTCTTGTGTCAGAGGCTCAGGGCTGGCTCTGCCATTGGGGGAGCAGAGGAAGAGAAGTTGGAGGAGGGCCTGGGAGGCCATCGAGTGTGGCCCTATGCTCCAGGTGCTCCTACGGTAGGAACTAGGCCAGAAGGCAGTCACACCTCCTGTCTGGGCATGTTTTATTGCCTGTAAAAGGGAAAAACATTACCTGCCTTTCTCCCTTATCATTTACTCAGCTCATTTCTTGAGCACCCCTTATTTGTCAGGGACCATGCTGGGAGTGCTCCAGGAACGCCTTTACCAGGACCTGTAGTTTTTAGAATGGTGGGGGAGACACATCAAAGAATCCTACTGATCTCCAAAAGAGTTCAACTGTGGAAAGAGCTTTAAAGGAGAGGAGCTGTGGGAATCCAAGTCTGCTCATTTGGGAGCCTGACCAGGTCTAGGCGGGGCAGGACCAAAAAAGGCCGCTTTCCCTGATAATAGCACAGCTGAATGGATTTCTGGAGGCAAGCTTTGTGCCATGACCCACAGGCCTGAATTTTGGGGTGGTGGAGCTCCATTTTTGGCTACCATTATTGTGTGTGGGTTTGTTGCTGGCTTATTGACCATCCCCCACCTCCCCTGAGCCAGAAAGGGTCTTAGGCTCACAATAGGTAGATGCTGGCTAGGTACTGGTGGACTGAATGAGGCCTGCACAGCCCCCCCCCCCCCCGAACCATTACCACCCTGTGGTCATCCTAGAGGTAGGAAATCCCACATTAAACATACAAGCCCCCTGGGTTGGCTCCCTCTCCTCCCCCCTACCTACACAAAAGCTTGGCTGGCGCAGTTATATCAGCTGCAGGAAGGGAAGGGTTCCTAGCTGAAACTGTTTTCTTCTTTACTGGAGAACTAAGGAGAGACATAAGGCCAAGTTCCCTCAGCTGGGAATGGGACAGGGTGTAGCCCATTCCCAAGCTGGAGCCTGTGGTGCTTACTAGACCAGAGGCTGCCTCTTCTTTTTCTTCTTCTTTCTTCTTTCTTCTTTTAAAATTTATTTATTTGAGAGAGAGAGAGAGAACATGAGCAGGGTGAGGGACAGAGGGAGAGAGAGAATCCCAAGCAGACTCCCTGCTGAGATCATGACCCTGAGATCATGAGCTGAAATCCAGAGTCCGATGCTTAACCGACTGAGCCACCCAGGCACCCCTAGACCAGAGGCCTCTTCTAACTCGTTTAAAACCTAGCTACAATCAGTTCACTGCTCTGCACAGAACCATCCAGTGGTTTCCATTTCATTCAGTGAAAGCCACATCATTAAGAGGACCCTAAGACCATGCGCCCTCTCTGAGCCTTTCCCTACACCATCTCAGGTGCTCCCTTGCTCTAGCCATTCTGGCCTCCTTGCTCCTTCAGTCGGTCCGGGAGGCTCCTGCCCTCAGGTCTTTGCATTTGCTCTTCCCTCGACCTGAAACGCTCTTCTACCAGATATCCGTGTGACTGGCTTGCTCACTTCATTCACACCTCTGCTGAAACGTCACCTGAGCCTTTTAGATATAATAGCAACTCCCCTCCCCCCATCTCCTGGCACTCCCTAACCCCTTACTTCGTTTATTCTTTCCATAGTATTTGCACTATCTGAATTATTATAACTTTCTGGTTTCTTTGTTGTCCATCTCTCCTTACTAGAACTGATGGCAGGGTCTTTATTGTCTTTGCTATGGTATCCCCAGCACCTGGAATAATGCCCAGCACAGGGTAGATGCTCAGAGGGTGTTAGTTGAATGAATAAATGAGTTCCTCAAGGAGAAAGGAGCCCCAGTGCACATGGAGAGGGTTGACAGTGTCCAGCTACACTGTAGAGTCCAGAGTTCAGGAATCTATACCTAGAAGGAAGCCTAGAGATCTTATCTTTGCCTACCCGCCCTTTTAAAAGGTGAGGAGGGGCGCCTGGGTGGCGCACTTGGTTTCGGCTCAAGTTGTGATCTCAGGGTCATGAAATCAAGCCCCGTGTTGGGCTCCGTGCTCAGTGCAGAACCTGCTCAAGACTGTCTCTCCCTCTCCCTCTGCCCCTCCCCCTCGAATAAATAAATCTTTAAAAGTAAATAAATACATAAAAAATGAGGAAATTGAGGTCCATAGAGAGGTGACTTACCTAGAGGGAGCTAAAAATTCCTGCCATTTCAAACCTTTAAAGGAAAGGAGTGATCGCAAAGGAAGAGCTATGTAGGACTTAATTCCAGCAGAATTAAAACTAAATTAAAAGGCAAACAGAGGGGGTGCCTGGGTGGCTCAGTCGGTTAAAAGGCAAACAGAAAACAAAATATTCCTTTTAGTTAATATTTTAAGTATATTTGATAACAATTTAAGATCTCTCCCTCATCCATCAAGCAGCTAGATAAAAACCAAGCACCGAGAAGCTGGAACACGGAACCATGTGTGAAACGCACATGTACGCTCTTCTCTGGCTTATGAATAGTGAAGGAAATGCTGCGCCTTTGCTTTTGTTTTTTGTGGCCAACACATTAGCAGAGACTTCATTTTAAGGGAGAACGCCCAAAGCTGGAAAGGCTTGTCTGAAGCAAACACAGCTGAGGGAGTATAAATGTACCCTTTCAAGAGACAGGTGGCTAACATTGCATCCAGATCCTTAAATTCTCGAGTTTCTTTGAGGCTCTATCCTAAGGAAATAATATGATGTACAAAAAAAAAAAAAAAAAGCCTTATGAATCAAGACATTCTCCATCACATTACTGACAATGGTAAAAAAATTGTGAACAACATATTTGTCCAACAGGCAAGGGATTCACAGAGTAAATTACAATGGATCCATTCAATGGCTATTCACCATTAAGACAACATATTCAAAAAGATTGTAATAATATAGAAAACTGCTTATGTCACCATTTTATGTGGAAAAACTAGAGAACTTTTTGTCCATATGGTATGGTCATAGGTATAGAAAAGTATGAAAGGAAAAAAAAAGAAAGAAAAGTATGCTGAGTAAAGACGGGAAGACACTGCGCCAAAATATTCAGAGAGATTCTCTCTGGGTGGAGAGGCGATGAGGTCATATTTTCTTCTCTTCTTTCTCTTTTTAAAATATTGTCAACTCTTCTAAAATAGGCATGTATGGGCGCCTGGGTGGCTCAGTTGGTTAAGCGACTGCCTTCGGCTCAGGTCATGATCCTGGAGTCCCGGGATCGAGTCCCACATCGGGCTCCCTGCTCGGCGGGGAGTCTGCTTCTCCCTCGGACCCTCTTCCCTCTCGTGCCTCTCTATCTCTCATTCTCTCTCTCTCAAATAAATAAATAAAAATCTTAAAAATAAAATAAAATAGGCATGTATTTTAATCATGGAAAATATCACATTTTAAAAAATCTGATGACGTTCCTCTACTTTAAACCCATTCTGACTCAGTTGCCAAAGATCAATTTCATGCCCATTAGCATTCTGGGAATATCAGTGGGAGCTGCCTTTCACTGAAACCAGGCACTGTGTGAGGTCACTATATACACGATCTTATTTAGTCTTCAACACAAACTTAAGAGGTAGGTACTATTATCATTCTTACAGATGACATATCTGTGGCTTAGAGAAATGCGGGAAAGAGGTTCTTCCCACTTTATAGATTTTCTTCTCCTTACACCCGTTCCAGTGCTTTCTGAACTCAAGCCTTAGTATGTGTTAGTCCCTTTGCCAGGAATACCTTTTCCACCTTGCTTGGCCTATTCAACTCCCATTCATTCTTCAAGACTCACTTCTGTGTTGCACTTCCAGGAAGAATTCGTCATTGCCTCGTATGAGCTTCCACAATACCGTGTTCATACATTTAACCCTGGTTTTATATGTAACCTGACTATAAATATGTGTTGAGAGTTTTGCCTACTCCCAGCCCCTACCCATATTTGACTTGAGGGCAGAGACAGTGTGTTATTCATCCTTGCATCTCCTAGCAATGGGCCTGGCATGCAATAAGGTGAAATGTTGAATAGGTTTGTTGGCGTGCACCCACTCCAGTCAATTGGTTGCAGCTGCTTGGATTGCTGCATCAATGGGCTATTTCTCTGGCTTGGTGGGAAGGAGGCCTGTGATCCATAAGTGATGTCTGCCATGGGCTCAGGAATGAAAAATCTTGGCACTAATGACAGTGTTGTCCAGCCCTGGGCTGTGTACTCGGAAGGTTTTGTTGAGAAGATTTGGAGAAGACCTTGGAAGCTGTCATGGTTTCTTCATGCCCACTTTGGTAATGCCTGAGAAGACAGACTTACAACCACTGTGAGAGAGATGATTACAACAGGGATTCCTCATTCAAATGGCAGTCTGAGGACGCCTGGGTGGCTCAGTTGGTTGAGTGTCCAACTCTTGATCTCAGTTCGGGTCTTGATCTCAGGTCATGAGTTCAAGCCCCTCATTGGGCTCCACGTTGGGTGTGGAGTCTGCTTAAAAAACAAAACAAAACAAAAACAAAAATGAATATCAGTCTGTCCTAGCTTTCACCCAAAGCCTGTACTTCCTTTCCACAAGTCAAGAAACCAACCACAGCTTCTGCAGAGCAATTTATGTTTTGGGATATTAACAAGGAGTGCAGAGAGAGCATGAGGGGAAAGCCATTTCCTCTTTTGAGTTGGGTTTCTCACATGCCAATTCTGAAAGTCAAAGCAGCGTCTATGTCACAATCACAGGTGTCCCTAGCACTGATGTGGAAGTGGCAATTATATGTGTCTCCCGGCGAGACTTTGGCCTAGTGCCTTTCTGTCCGCTGTTTTCTCACCTAGGAAGTCATTTCTGGCCTGTTTCCTTGCCTGTGCAAAATGAAGTCATGACATCTGCCTATGGGGTGGTTGTTAAGATCAAATGAGAAAACATGTGTGGCTGTGTCCAGGTGCCAGGGACGGTGGTTTCTGTTGAGCTGAGCTTGAAGGTGAGGAAGGATGAATCAGCTGAGCTGTAGAGAGGACTGCTGGCCAGATTCCAGAGAAGTGCAGGGCTGGAGGGGCAGCTCCCCAACCACTTACCCCATAGGACAGATTCCCCAAACCACTTCTTGTCTTGGCGCTCCTACTTTTGATCTCATTTTCTTTTTTCAAGTTTTTAAAAAATATTTATTTATTTTAGAGAGAAAGAGCGTGCACACATGTGAGCACGCGGGTGGGGAGGGGCAGAGGGAGAGGGAGAGAGAATCCTCAAGCAGAGTCCCAGCTGAGTGTGGAGACTGATGTGGGGTTCAATGCGGGGCTTGATCTCAGGACCCTGAGATCATGACCTGAGCCGAAATCCAGAGCGGGTCGCTCTACTGACTGAGCCACCCAGGCGCCCCAACACTTTGTTTGTTCTTGCTAGAGGCTTCTCATCTCTCCTTCCCTCCCTCCATTCATTTAGCATCTACAGTCTTCCAGGACCAGGGCTGGGCGCTGCAGTTACAGACAGGAGTTTCCCAGTCCCTTCCCTGGAGGAGTTCCCAGGCCAGTGGAACACAAATCCTAAATTGCAGGAATAAAAGTATGCAGCAGCATAAATCAGTTCAGAACTTCCTCAAGAGGAAGTCAAAAAAGTAGTCACAGCAGAGGAGCTGAATTTGGAAGCAGGAAGTGATGAAGAGAAGTCACCAGAGGAACAGAGAGAGGAAATGAAGAAGGGCTTTCTGTACCGTAAATAAGGCAGGTCCATCTAATTATCCATGAGTAGCACAGTTAAATAGCATTATAGTGTGTGTGTGTGTGTGTGTGTGTGTGTGTGTGTGTGTGTGTTAAGACGTGTTAATTTGTTAAATGTAAATGTTTATACTATAAAAACCTGTCTTGGCAAGTGTTCATTTTTAATTTGCCTGAATCCTCAAATAAGGGAAAATGTCACAGGCCTCTTGACCTCTGGGAGACCATGCAAGCACTCCTCATGGCTGACACAGTTTGCGGCTGACGATGAGGGTCCTGTCTAAGGTTCTCAGGAAGGACGTCTTTTGGCCAGGCCCTCCCTCCAGTTCCAGGCTCAGAACCCCAGCGCTGATGGTCTGGAGCATCTGGCTTTTCTAAGTGCATCGGAGAAAGAAACACAAACAAGGCTGGGGCGCAAATCGGAAGGCTGTGCCCAGAGTGTACGACCACAGGGCTCATCTAGAGCTGCCCATTCCCAATCCAGGGAAATGCGCGATGGAATTACTGAGCCGCGAGTGCTTGTGGCTGGCCCTCTCCTTCCTCGGTGGTGTTCATATACCCTGTTGTCCTATGCTGACCACGTAAACACGTTCTTTTTATATACATGTCAGTTGTGCTGATGAAGTAAAAATTGACTTCTGGGCGCCTGGGTGGCTCAGTCAGTTAAGCATCTGCCTTTGGCTCAGGTCATGATCCCAGGGTCCTGGGATCGAGTCTGGCATCGGGCTCCCTGCTCAACAAGGAGTCTGCTTCTCCCTCTGCCCTTCCCTGCTCCTGCTCTCTCTCTCTCAAATAAATAAATAAAATCTTAAAAAGAATTGACTTCCATTTAGGGAACTGCTCTGGACTAGCCATTTTACAAATATGATCTCTTATTCTCATTACCTCGCAGGGAAATACTTGAGTCGGTGTCTGTCTGACTCCCAAGCCTCCACATCCACATCTTCTATTCAGACAGAGAGGCCGCAGGTTAGATAGGGGTATGGTTTTGTTTGATTCACATAGTGTTCTTAAAAAATTAATTGGCTCACATAGTATATTTTTCATTTAGAATTCGTTGCCACCATTAAACAGTTGGAAGATTCACATGAACATCCAGATTTTTGGATCCTCTTGAAAACTCGGGAGATTGTGGCAACGTGCACACAAGCATACACCCACTAAAGGAATTGTCCCCTCCAGTTAACCACCACCGGCCACTCACCTTCACTCAGGGGAAGGACACCTGGCCCCTCCCTTTAGGGGCCCTGCTGTTGTCTGGGAATGGGATCCCAAAGTTTCTATAGGATCGATAGAGGCTTTCTGAACATAAAGCAGATGGAATCACTGTGGCACTATGCCGAGCTGCTATTCTAAGGGTCTGAAAACATTCTGTTACCTTCCATATTAGGTTGATTTAATTAGCTATAAGGCCATGTTCGTGCCAAGCCCACCACAATCTGGTAATGTTATGGAGAGAGGGTGTGAGGCCAGGGACGTCAGCAGGGACCAGATGATGCCTCTAAGGAGTTCTGTTTGGATCTTACTGAGTTGGAAGTGCCTGCATGACATTCTGGTGGAGGGGCTCCCATGGGCAGCTGTGGCCAGATTCATGAAGAAGGGCAGGGCTGGGAGCCATCCGCATTTGTTTGACAGAGCCATGGGAGTGAACAGACCATCCTGAGAGGACACAAGTGACAAAGACCCCGGGTCAGTGGGGAGCGCGGCCACTTCAGATGGACAGAGGAAGAGGGAGTGGGCAGAGAGGGTGGAGGAGGAGAAGCAGAGGAGAGTGTTGAGGAAGCCAAGAGAAGAGAATTTGTAGGTATGAGTAGTGACGTGTTGGTTACTAAAGAGACGTCTAGGGAAGTGTTGGCAATTAGGGGTCGGTGCTGGGCACCCCGGAAGTTCTAGCAGCTGAGATAAAGGAAAGGAAAGATAGAAAGCAGATCTCAATGGGTTAAGCAAGTATTTAGTACAGAGGAAGGAAGCAGAGGTGCCCTTTGATAGGTTCACCCTTAGAGAACGTAACAAGCAAGATGCAGCACATTTGTGTGAGGTTAGCTCCTCTCTCAAAGGTGGAACTGAGGAGTCTAAGGGACAAACAGCCTAATCTCGGTGACCAATGCAATCTCAGGGAAGCATATCTGAGGTGGAAACCTAGTCAGGGGGGAGTAGGAAAGCAAAAGGTGCAACCTCAGCCAACCCTAGCTGGCTACATGGATGACAGCATCAGACGCATTCTCGAATGGTCCACATCATTCACCTGTCGAGGCAGCCAGCTCCTTGATGACTAACGCACTGACCCTTTCATACTTATGCTCCAACAGTCCTGGGTCACCTGTTGGAGGCTAAGCTGGGACACCTTCACAGCCCTGCCAAACCAATACTTCAGGCTATCCCACGGTGCTTTCCCCACTTGTAGCTTTCTATGCATTTATTTTGACATTTCGTTGGCGTTTGCTCTTATTCTATAGGACTGGGTTGGAGGGACGCCTGGATGGCTCAGTCGTTGGGCGTCTGCCTTAGGCTCGGGTCATGATCCCAAAAATATAAAAGGGAAAACATGGGGCTGACTCCAGTGCTGTGTACTTCAGATAAAGATGAAACATCAGCAGGCACCTGAAAGGCACTTGGGGCCACAGGTGAGTGCTCATGGCCCCGAGGGTGAGTGACAGGTGTTCAGCGGTGAAGGGAGAAGGCAAATTTAAAGAACACTTGTGAAATGATGGGGCTGTGTCTCCAAGGGTGTGTCTAAAACATGAAGAAATGGGTTGTCTCTAAAAGGATGGATTAAGGATCAAAACAGCCACCTGGATAAACCACCATAGGACCACTGGTGATGAATACCAACCTAGGGTTCTTGCAGGATTCCTAATTTTTTCCCCAGCTTTGAGATATAAGTGACCTATAACATTGTGTAAACTTAAGGTGTACAATGTGATGATATAGGGATATATTGCAAAATGACTACCACAATAAGGTTAGTTAACACATCAATCCCCTCACCTTTTGTGTATGTGTATGTGGTGAAAACTTTTCAGATCTAATTTCTTAGCAACTTTCAAGTATATAATACAGTGCTTTTTTTTTTAAAGATTTATTTATTTATTTGACAGAGAGAGAACACAAGTAGGCAGAGAGGCAGGCAGAGGGAGAGGGAGAAGCAGACTCTCCGCTGAGCAGGGAGCCCATGTGGGACTCAATCCCAGGACCCTGAGATGATGACCTGAGCCAAAATCAAGAATCAGATGCTCAACTGACTGAGCCACCCAGGAGCCTCTCATCTTTTTTTTTAAGACTTTATTTTTATTTTTATTTATTTTTAATTTTTTATTGTTATGTTAATCACCATGCATTACATCATTAGTTTTTGATGTAGTGTTCCCTGATAAGACTTTATTTTTAAGTAATCTCTCCACCCAATGCAGTGCTCGAACTCACAACCCCAAGACCAAGAGTAGCATGCTCCACCTATTGAGCCAGCCAGGTGCCCCCAGAACTTATTCATCTTAAAAATACATACTCATCTGGACGTTTGTACCCCTTAACCACCCATTTCTCCCACACCCCACCAACCTACTTTCTATTTCTAGGAGTTTGGTTTTTTTTCAGATTCCACATAGAAGTGAGATCACACAGGATTTGTCTTTCTCTATTTGACTTAATCTCACTTAGCATCATGTCCTCAAGGTCCATCCATGCGGTCCCAAACACCCTTCCTTTTTATGGGTGAATCCTACTCCATTGCATTTGCATACTTCATCTTCTTCATTCATTCATCTATCGATGGACATTTAGATTGCTTCCATATCATGGCTATTGTCAATAATACTGCACTGAACATGGGGGTGCAGATAGCTCTCTGAGACAGTGTTTCATTTCTTCACGTGTATACCCAAAAATGGAATTTCTGGCAGGATTCCTAATGCTTGACCTCATTTGCACCTGCAGTTCGCCACTGCCAGAAGCTGGCTCTCCTTTTCACATGTCTCACCTTGTTCCCTCCCTCATGGGTCCCTCCATGTCTGTAGAGCCTAGCAAATGGACAGGTATAAACATGGGGCTTGTGTATCCTCAGAGAGAGGAAGATGAGCTTCCCATAATCAAAGCACATGATATCAGACCTTCTAAACGTTAACAACGCTGAGCAAGAACCGTACCTTTCTTTTTGAATGTGTATTTGAATTTCCTCTTAGATATGTACTTTATCTGTGCACTGTAATTCCTCTTGTTTTCAAAATGTGTAGTTGAATCTCTTTTTATGTCTATATTTACTTCACTTTATTTCCTCTGTTGTCAAAGTGTGGACTTAAATTGCTTTCCAGGGGCACCTGGGTGGCTCAGTCGTTGGGCATCTGCCTTCGGCTCGGGTCATGGTCCCAGGGTCCTGCGATCGAGCCCCGCATCGGGCTCCCTGCTCGGTGGGAGGCCTGCTTCTCCCTCTCCCACTCCCCCTGCTCGTGTTCCCTCTCTCGCTGTCTCTCTCTGTCAAATAAATAAATAAAATCTTTTAAAAAAATAAAATAAAATAAATTGCTTTCCAAATATGTACTCTAGGAGTGTGCATTGAGAGTTCAAGGAGAGTGTAAGATCCCTCCCCTGGATCTTACACCGAGTTCGATTTCCAGCAAGCCGGCCGTGGAATGGAGAAATCACGGGTGAGCCCCCTTTAGCAAAAGAGAAGCTGTAAAACCTGATGAGGGCAGTCATCCTGCTTCTGGCTAGTGGGATTGCCCCCCTCCCTTTTTCCTGTATGCATGTTTTTTGAGAAACTGCAAAAGTCATATTACAAAATAATAATAATGACGACAAAGAAATGTCAGTCACCCAAATGCAGCAAGAATAATACTAGTAGCTAAAGGTTAATGAGTATTTACCACATGCCAAGCACAGAAATATCTCAGCTTATGCTAATAAAACTTTACGAGGCGGTCATTGTTGTTCCCATTTATCGAGGGGGAGGCTGGGGCTCTTTGAGGTTGAGTGACTTACCAAAGATTCTGTGGCTAATGAAGGGCCAAAGTCAGGACTAGAATCCCATGCATCTGCTTCGAAAGCCAGACTTCTCACTGCTGCCCCCAGCCGGCCTCCCAGGTCTGCAGAGCTGTTGGTGGTCAGCTCATCACAGAATCCTTGATCAAGACAAGAAACTAATATTCAATTTCCTCTTGAAAATTTTCAAGAGGGTGCCTGGGTGGCTCAGTTGGTTAAGCAACTGCCTTCAGCTCAGGTCATGATCCTGGAGTCCCGGGATTGAGTCCCGCATCCGGCTCCATGCTCGGCCGGGACTCTGCTTCTCCCTCTGACCCTTACCCCCTCGTGTGCTCTCTCTCTCTCTCCAATTCTCGCTCTCACAAATAAATAAAATAAAATCTTTAAAAAAAAGAAAAAAGAAAATTTTCAAGAAAAGCCATTAAAACCCAGCCGCATCACAATCTCCTACTTTATGTTGTACAAAATGTCTGTGGAAAAATCAACATCAGCAAGCCCTTAAAATGAATTTTTCCTAGGGCACCCGACCAGCTTGGTCGGTGGAGAGTGTGACTCTTGATCTTGGGGTGGTGAGCTCAAGCCCCACGTTGGGTGTAGAGCTTACTTAAAAATAAAATTAAAAGGGGCGCCTGGGTGGCTCAGTTGGTTAAACGACGTGCCTTCGGCTCGGGTCATGATCCTGGAGTCCCGGGATCGAGTCCTGCATCGGGCTCGCTTCTCCCTCTGACCCTCCCCCTTCTCTCGTGCTCTCTCTCTCTCTCTCTCTCTCTCTCTCTCAAATAAATAAATAAAATCTATAAAAAAATAATAAAAATAAATAAAAATAAAATTTAAAAAAATTATCCTGTCTCTTGAGTGAAATGAGAGAATGAGAATTGGGTGGTAAGAAATTATCCTAGGGGCGCCTGGGTGGCTCAGTCGGCTAAGCACCTGACTCTTGGTTTCAGCTCAGGTCATGATCTCAGGGTGGTGAGATCAAGCCCTGAGTCTGGCTCCACACTGAGCGAGGAGTCTGCTTCTGTCCTTCTCCCTCGCCCTCTGCCCCTCCCCCCACTCCTGTGCACATGCATGTGCTCTCTCTCCCTCTCAAATAAATAAATAAAATCTTTAAAAAAAGAAATTACCCTAGAAACTTAATTGTATTGTTACTTATATTCAATGTTATTATGCAATCCATCTTTAACTTTTATATGATTATGAAAATGTACACACACACACAAAATAGAGTAGTGCAAAGAACCCCATATACTCATAACTTAGATTCAACAATTATCAAATCTTGCCACAGATTCACCTAGTTTTGTCCTTTGCTAGAGTATTTTAAAACAAATTCTAGACATTATGATGTTCTGTCATTTCTAAAATATATAGACATTTTCTCACATAGCACAATGTTATTATCACCCCTTAAAATGTAACAATTCTTCAACGAGATCTAATACTGGGTATTCAATAACTGTTGCCAAAAAATGTCTTTTTACGACTGATGTGCTTGAATGAGATTCAGACAAGCCCACACAATGCATTTTAAGGGCATGTTATGGCTCTTAAATCTCTTTTGTTCCGGAACAGTCTCTTCACTCCTCATCGTCCCCCGTGTCTGCTTTTACTGAGTTGTAAAAAAAATACCCATAAACATTTATATAATAAATAGGGGTTTTAGAGCACTTGTGGGCTCCAGGAATGGGCTCCATCCTATGACATGTAAATTTATTTCTCAACTTTTGCATCCTTAACTGCCCCAGTATGTAAGAGATAAGGTACTGCTTATAGTGGGAAAATGTATCAACAGAAAGGAGTGGCCCAAAATAGGGTGGGGGAAAGGTCCGGAAAACAGAGATAAAAGGGAAAGATGAAATTTGGCAATTTATCCACTCCAGGGTGAGAGGCGTTGAATCCAGCGGACATGGGCAATGCGGATGCATAAGTGGACAGCTGACCTCACCAGCAAGTTGCTCCTGCTTGTCATAAATAGCCTTACATTGACTCCCACAGCCACACCCACACCTTCAGTCTTCTCCCTTGGTGACCTCTGATGACCCTTCCAGCCTCCAGAGCAAGTGCATAGAGGTACCTGGTGAGCAGCACATGAACGCTGTCCCTCTGGGAAGATCTATTTAGGTTTACAGAAGTTTGATTTTCTTTTTTTTTTTCCCTTAAGATTTTATTTATTTATTTGACAGAGAACACAAGTAGGGGGAGCAGCAGATAGAGAAGCAGGCTCCCCACCAAGCAAGGAGTCCGATGTGGGGCTGGATCCCAGGACCCTGAGATCATGACCTGAGCGGAAGGCAGACGCTTAACCGAGCCACCCACACACCTGGAAGTTTGATTTTCTACTGGGAGTTAACACATTGGTACTTGAAATTTCAAGGCAGTCCCTGATGGGTTTGGTTACTGTGTGTCAGCCTCTGAAAATCAGACAGTCTGGCTGTTCTGCCAAAGTGGCATTTGGCCGCCCCAGCTTCCATTGCCGTGGCCAGGATGGCTCTTTGGAAGACCACCTGCCCCCCCATCACTCAATGTCTTACCTGGTGGACAGGCCTTCTGTGACCTCATCTTTTCTGATGCTGCCACCCCAGTAACCCTCCAATGATTCCTTCCCTGTCCCCCCTGCTCTTCCACCAGCCCAGACCCCTTCCCTCCTCGGACTATTCCAACCAACTCCTGGCTTCTCTTCTATATTCCAGTCTTGCTCTGCTCCCAAACCTTTTCCACAGTGAATTTTTTTTTTTTAATGCAAATCTCATTTGGTTGCCTCCCTCTTTAAAAACCTTCAGTGAGGGCGCCTGGGTGGCTCAGTTGGTTAAGTGACTGCCTTTGGCTCAGGTCATGATCCCAGAGTCCCGGGATCGAGTCCCACATCAGGCTCCCAGCTCAGCGGGGAGCCTGCTTCTCCCTCTGACCTTCTCCACTCTCATGCTGTTTCTCTCTCTCTCTCTCTAATAAATAAATAAATAAAATCTTTAAAAAAATAATAAATAAATAAATAAATAAATAAAAACCTTCAGTGAGGGGCGCCTGGGTGGCTCAGTTGTTAAGCGTCTGCCTTTGGCTCAGGTCATGGTCCCGGGATCCTGGGATTGAGCCCCGCATCGGGCTCCCTGCTCTGGGGGAAGCCTGCTTCTCCCTCTCCCACTCCCCCTGCTTGTGTTCCCTCTCTCGCTGTGTCTCTCTGTCAAATGAATAAATAAAATCTTAAAAAAAAAAAAAACCTTCAGTGATTCCCTTGGTCTGACATCTGAGGATCTTTCTGATCTGGTGCCAACTCCCTCACCCTCAGTCCCCACTCCATGCGAGACACCATGCCCGCTCCCCATACAGCCCTGACACCAGCTACTCCCCTTTCCTGTGCTCCCCCCCCCACGCGGGCCAGAGTAACTCCTTCCTACACATCTTTCTAGACTCACCTTAGATACCCCTCCTCCAGGAAGCCAACTCCCCATCCAGAGCAGGCACTACCACAGAGCCCTGTACTCCCCCCATTGGGTTACTAGACTTTAGTTCTCTGAAGCAGAATATGTCTTGCCTTGTCTAGCAGTGCCCGACATGCCAGGAATTACTGTCAGATGACTGAAAAAGTGACAATTTAAGACCGCATGCCTTCTTGGCTCCAGGCTGAACCATTCGGCTCCTTGACTTCTCTGCCTTTGATGGGATGTCCAGATCCCTCCCCATAGTGGCCTTTCTTGCAGGAACAGAGCACCCTGCAGGATGCTGCATAAGCATCACCTGGCTTCTGCAAGTTCTATGCCCCATTAATGAAGACATAACTGGGGGGAGAAAGGGCATTCTCACTGCCTCGCTGGCTTCTGCTGTGCCGTTCCTGGGAATCCCCAAGGTCTCACCTCACGCTCTACTCCTGGGTCCGCTTTCACCTTCTGGCCCACATGCAGGTGGGTTTTGGACCCATCATCAGGCTCATACAAGTATCCCTTACATGTGATGTCACCTTGTTAGATTCGGCCCATCTGTGTCACTTAGCATTCTCTAGTTGCAAGGAGAAGAAATGCATTCTGGCTGTCTTTTTTAAATGAATTTGTTTGAAGTCCTTGGAAGGGTAACGGTCAGAATACAAAGAATGCTGAACAGCCAGCTCACAATCGGGACAAGAAGCAGGACAGTTCTGGGAATCCCGGCAGCGGGAAACATCAGACACACTTACAGGACACTGCTGTCAGGAGAAATCAGCTATAACCCATTTCTATCATTCTCAAGATTCCAGTTCACAGGAAACAGGCTGACTGGCCTGGCTGGGTCACACGCCCACCCTTTGGCAGGGAGGGAGGCGCCCTGATTCTTCCATGACTGCACCCAGCCGGACAGGCAAAGCAAGATACTGTTATCAGAAGGTGAGTTGATTGCCAGTCAGGGGAAAACACTGATCTCTATGCTGCTGGCCTTTTGCCATAACTTGGACAAATTCTAGAGATCAAGGAAGCCAGGATGGGGAAGATCCAGTGCAACGTACAAAGGGTAAACTTGGGTCAGGCTCCAAGGGTCCACCCAAGGTTCTCTTCTGAGTAACTCAACACTGTGGCAGGTGGTCCCAAGGGCAGTTGGGTGGCCAGTGTGGCGCTAGGGCACCAGTCTGCTCAGAGTCAACCCCACCAAGGGACAGGCTAGGACTTACAGAGTGTGCATGGGCTCAGTGCTCACCACCCCACAGCACCAGGGACCAGCAGCAAGACAATCCAGTTTCTATAGCCTGGGAGGCTTTCCTGTTTCTGGTGTCTGAGAACCTTAGCTGCCTCCTTCCATTCCTTGAACCTGCTTTTTTTTTTTTAAGATTTTTATTTATTTATTTGACAGAGACACAGTGAGAGATAGAACACAAGCAGGGGGAGTGGGAGAGGGAGAAGCAGGCTTCCCGCTGAGCAGGGAAGCCCCGATGTGGGGCTTGATCCCAGGATTCTGGGATCATGACCTGACCTGAAGGCAGACCCTTAATGATTGAGCCACCCAAGTGCCCCTCCTTGAGCCTCCTTCTAATGGATTTTCTATCTAGACCCAGTCCCAGCTGCTCTTGCTTGCTTTCTGGTGGCCATGCCTGGTATGACAGTCTCAGGGAAAAAGTCCCCAACCTACAGGGACCTACCCAGCTCTACATCTTGATAGTGAGTCCAGCAGATTAGGCAAGCATATTTTCCAAAAAAAGAACCATTGAGACAGAAGGATTTTTCCCCGATGGGTTGACTTATGTAATGACAGTCCTATAAAGGTATGAATGAACAATTATATCAAGCAAGTCACAGTTTAGTCACCTACACTGAAAGAAGAAGTGTGTGACACCAGGACTCTCCTGGAAGAATGTTGCAACTGTCAGAGAGACCAGCCCTCTTGGTTCTGTGGGGCTTTACACTCAGGAGAATGGCATACACTGCTGAAATTCTAGCCTGTCAACACATCACATGCTCTTCTACAGAAACTTCCTTCTCAGCACACACACACCCATTTCCCAGGTTACTTGATCACACAACTCCTCTCACCCCCTCCAGACCTGACTGCCAGTATTTCTCCTCCTGATCCCATCAGCCTTTGATCCACCACCTGCAGTTTTCAGCACCCGTGTATTAGGCATGCCCAGAAGATAGGCTATATACCTCATTGTCAGAGAGAAGAAAAGGAAGGAGGAGGAGGAAAAATGGAGGAGGAGAAGGAGAAACTGATATTTCACAAAAGGGAATGTTCAAACATCCAATAAACATGAAAAATTGCCCCAACTCCACTTGTCACCAGGGAAGCACAAATTGAAGCCACAGCTCAGTATCACTACAGACCTGATGAGCTCAAAGGAAAAGAAGATAAATATCAAGTCTTGACTAGGATGGCTAACTTCTGGAAACAACTCAAATATGTGTCAGTAGAGCAGAGAAGTTGTGAGTATTCTCACAAGCGAATGTTAAAGAGCAAGTACTACAGATCCACATGACGACATAGTGAAAGAAATCAGATACAAACAAGTACATACTGTGTGAGTCCACCTACATGGGTTTTGAAGAGCTGGTAAAACAAATCTATTTTGTTAACTGTCCGAACAGTGGTTCTTCTTTGCAGGTGATGGTGGGAGGTGGTAACTGGGAGGAGGTTTGAGGGCAGCTGTGAGGAGCTGCTAACGTCCCTTGATGTGAGTGCTGGTTACATGTGTTCGCTCTGTGGCAAGTCATCCAGATGAACACTTACAGTATGTGCACTTTTCTGTATGGGTATTTTATCTTGAGAGAAAAAATATTAATTCTCTTTCCTCTATTACTTTGCAGCTTCCCTGATGTTTCTCCATTTCTGCCTCCCAAACCCCTCCACCCCCCATTCTCTTTGACATCAGCCCTGCTTTGGGGTCTTTCCTTTCCTCCCCTCACTCTTTTCGACCACACTAATCTTATTTTCCTTTGCCCTCTCCCAGATAACCTCACATCATTCCTACAAAACTCCCCACCCCACCTCCTTGCTTCGCTCATTGATTTCTCCAGTTTTCACACTGAGGCCAGGGGCTGGAGGGAAGGAAGCTACTGATAAGGTAGTCCTCCAGGGACAAGGGGAGATGGGAAGAAGCTGCAAATAGTTTTGACATTTTGATAACTAGTGTCCTTTTAACAAGTAAGGAGTCATGTTCTGATGTTTCATACCCTTTTTTTTTTTAAAGATTTTATTTATTTATTTGAGAGACAGAGAGAACGAGAGATAGAAAGCACGAGAGGGAAGAGGGTCAGAGGGAGAAGCAGACTCCCTGCCGAGCAGGAAGCCCGATGTGGGACTCGATCCCGGGACTCCAGGATCATGACCTGAGCCGAAGGCAGTCGCTTAACCAACTGAGCCACCCAGGCGCCCCGATGTTTCATACCCTTATTAAGGCCTTTCTATCAGTTGCCTTTTGTTCCATTTTAGGCAAAAGAAGTTATTGATCTACTATACAGTAAAATGTAGGGGTATCATGCTTCAGGCATGACTTGATCCAGAGGCTCATAGACATCTTCTGGACAAAGTATCTTTCCATCTTACTTTTGTTTTCCTAGGTGATGACTTCACTGATGCAGGCTTTGAACACCTGGTAGCAGCAGCCCCAAGCTTAGATCCCACCTTCTCAGCCCACCCCTGGAAGAAATAGAACTCCTCTTCCAACAAAAGTTGGTTCCAACAAAAGTCATCATTAGTTATGGGTTACGGACCTGTGAATTCACCTCCTCATTTAAATATATTTATAACCCCAAAAACCAATGCCAGGGTCATCCGGGGGGCTGCATAACATGAGTGGGATATAGGGTTAGATATGTTATCTGTAACCAGTACAACCTAAAGCTTGAAAACTTTTGTTTCTCTTTTGCTAGGAAGAAGAAAGAAAGAAAGAAAGAAAGAGAGAAAGAAAGAAAGAAAGAAAGAAAGAAAGAAAGAAAGAAAGAAAGAAAGAAAGAAAGAAAGAAAGAAAGAAAGAAAATTTTGAGTCACCCAATGCACCGGTTCTCAGCTGAGGTCCAACAAGCCAACACTCTGCCTTCTTGCTTTAGCTCATCCTGTTAAATAAGTGCTCCTTTGCAGTCTATGTAATGCCATGTTTTTGGCATTGTTGTGCTTTTTCTTGCTGATTTCACTATTTTAAATGGCCCCCAAGGATAATACTGGAGTATCGTCTAGTGTTCCGAAGCACAAGCAGGCTGCTGCTAATGTAAAAAATGCATGTGTTAGATAAGCCTCCTTCATGCATGAGTTACAGTGCCGTTGGCTGTGAGTTCAACCTTAATGAATCAATCATATAATAAATAGAATGTCTAAACAGAAACATATAAACCAAGGTT
Source organism: Callorhinus ursinus (assembly GCF_003265705.2). Taxonomy (NCBI): domain Eukaryota; kingdom Metazoa; phylum Chordata; class Mammalia; order Carnivora; family Otariidae; genus Callorhinus; species Callorhinus ursinus. The sequence continues at coordinate 4,311,242 of NW_027397096.1, read as the reverse complement.
ATGTATTGATTGGTTGATGAAAATGTGAGCAGAGGCTTATAGGAACCTAATCTTTTATTTCCCCTAGGAGCAAGAGTTCCATATTTTCTAATTTGGTGTTTCCGCCAACTTTATAGAACGTAACAATCATAGATAATGAGAACTGACTGTACTAGCATTAAGTGTCTTTAGCCTGGCTGGAGTGATGTGCTGTGATCAAATCACCTGAGTAGGAGGAGGGAATACTCTGATTGGCTAGGCCTGATCTGTCCAGTGGAGATTACTTTACCCCCATTACAAAAGCTGAATGGGGGAAGACAGTCCCCAAAAGGAATCGAAAGGAGAGGAGTGGAAGCTAGGCAAACAAAAACACAAATGCCCACTATTCCCAGCCTCTGTTTTGAATTCTGTCTTACTTTACAGATAGCAAATTACATTAAATGATTGAGTAAAATGTAAGACTTAGGTGGATATGAATCTGTTGGCAGCAACAGACACCGATGTTAGCTAACTTAAACAGAAAGGCTCTGAAAGGTCGTTGAGGTATTCAGAGAACTGGCTAGGAGACTGGAAAACCAGGCTTGGAAAATTATCAGAAACCAGAGCCTGGTCTGCCCAAGAACTGTCTGGTTGGGACCCAGCTAGTCACTGCTGTGGGCAGGACAATGATAGACATGGACCTTGCTGTTAAATACCACTAGTGGACATTGACCCCATGCACAGAAATACACTCTGCTTCTCTTATCACCAGACATAAAACTACATGCATGGCAGTTATTGTAAACTTGGTTTACTCAGTACCATTCCAATCTGTTTCTATCTTGGCTTCCTGTATTTTTTTTTTTTAAGATTTTTTTTTTTTTTTTGACAGAAAGAGACACAGCTAAAGAGGGAACAGAAGCAGGGGGAGTGGGAGAGGGAGAAGCAGGCTCCTGCAGAGCAGGGAGCCCGATGCGGGGCTTGATCCCAGGACCCTGGGATCATGACCTGAGCCGAAGGTGGACGCTTAACAACTGAGCCACCCAGGCGCCCCTTGCCTCCCTGTATTATAAAGGCCAGAAGAGTCTGCACTTTCTAGATTCCCGTGCAACTGCAGTGATCTAGTCTCCCTCCAGCACAGCAACAGTTAGAGACCAGAGGCCGGGAGTTTGGAAATTCTGCAAAGCACAGTGGTGCACCTATCCTTTATTTTTGGGGGTAGCTAGAGATGAGGCTCCAGGGTCCAAACTTCCCATTGACATGCTAAGCAGGTACCATCTTTAAAAATGTCCTTTAGCCATATATTCTCATATGCCTCTACTCTCTCCTATTTACTTCAAACAAATCAGTATATATTTGTTTTGTTTTGCTTCTTTATAAAAGTAAACCAAATTCAGAGGACTGGCTAAACATTTATCTGTGCTCATTAGAGGTTAAGAAACCCAGAGAATAGGGTACCTGGGTGGCTCAGTCGGTTAAGTGTCTGCCTTCAGCTCAGGGCATGATCCTGGGGTCCTAGGATCGAGCCCCACATCGGGCTCCCCACTCAGCAGGGAGTCTGCTTCTCCCTCTCCCTCTGCCTCTCTCCCCAGCTTGAACTCTCTCTCTCAAATAAATAAATAAAAACTTAAAAAAAAAAGAAATCCAGAGAATAGAATAAAATTTGAAGTCTACCATAGGTCTAATCTGGATTCTGTGAGCAGAGTCTAAAGAGAATGAAAAGAGACCATTTTTGAAGAGATATGGACTGAGGAGTTCCCAGAATTCAGAAGGACACAAATCATCAGAATCATAGTAAGTTCAATTTAGGATAAATGATACCCTAAAGCAGGTTTGGGATGGAAGAAGGAGTTGAATGCCAATAATGGGCAAGAAAATGTGTAAAATCAAAGCAAGCACTAACTGTATGTACAAAGCAATATTATGATGACAATGTTTAATTTGGGAGGGAAGCAGTAAAAAAAAAACACAAATCAAATAATGAACAACAGTTACATGTATGAGAGGAGGTAGTGATTGGTGTTAAGGAGAATGGTAGAGATACTGAATAGTTCTAGATTTTATTTATTTATTTATTTATTTTTTTTAAGATTTTTATTTTTATTTTTTGACAGAGAGAGACACAGCAAGAGAGGGAACACAAGCAGGGGGAGTGGGAGAGGGAGAAGCAGGCTTCCCACTGAGCAGGGCTGGAGAGCGACTAGCCTAGACTGAAGGAGACTGGAGGTCTCCAGGATGGAGGAGAATGAAGATCTCCAAGAAATGATGTGAAAGTGACTTATCACCTAATGTGAATAGCGTTTGAGAAAACTGTAGTAAGAAGAGGCTTTTAGATGGCATGAGAAGTGTTAACAATGTGTACAAAGACAACTACGCTAACAAGGCAATTATTTTTAATAAAAATAAAGGAATTGTAATCATCATACACCCCAAAGCCTAACTATGAATATTTGCATAAACATTCTAATGGAACACTGAATATTGATTCAATTTTAAATTATAATATAAACAGGGGTGCCTGGGTGGCTCAGTCGGTTAAGCGTCTGCCTTCAGCTCAGGTCATGATCTCAGGGTCCTGGGATTTAGTCCCTCATTGGGCTCTTTGCTTGGTGGGGAGCCTACTGTTCCCCCTGCTTGTGCTCTCTCTCTCTGACAAATAAATAAATAAATAAATAAATAAATAAATAAATAAATAATGAAAAAAATCCAAAGAAAAGGAGAAATGCTTCTATCAGAGAACATGGAGTGATTGCACTGAATTGGATGTGAGACTGTCACCTGGATTTTGTGGGCTTTTATGCCACCAAATGATCAGCCAAGAGATGGGATTGCAATATTAGCTTAGACTATCGATTCTACTTTCCAAAGAAAAATGGGTTGTTGTTGTTGTACAATAGGAGCAAAAAAGAACTGTCTAGAATCCAGAGGACCCTGGTGTCTACCGCTCAGTGTAATTGGTGTGATGTCTGTGCCCAGAAATTGTGGCAGTGAAGTCTTTCCTTGAGGAGACTTTTGGTCTGGGTTGAGTATTGTTACTGGTGGTAGAGCCTCTAAACCTGACCTCTCGCTGTCCCAGGGACTTATCAAAAGCCTTTAATGAATTCTTTCCTGCTAAATTATTTCTGCTAAAACTAGCTAATTAAGAACCCTAACTGGGCGCCTGGGTGGCTCAGTTGGTTAAGTGACTGCCTTCGGCTCAGGTCATGATCCTGGAGTCCCAGGATCAAGTCCCACATCGGGCCCCCCGCTCGGCGGGGAGTCTGCTTCTCCCTCTGACCCTCCTCCCTCTCATGCTCTCTCTCTCTCTCTCATTCTCTCTCTCAAATAAATAAATAAATAAAATCTTTAAAAAAAAAAAGGGCGCCTGGGTGGCTCAGTCATTGG